>NW_027526422.1:25274746-25328819 GCF_048455015.1 Haemaphysalis longicornis
GTGTGAATTTCAGTTGGAACTTGGTGAAGCTTGTCGACATTTTTCTGGGCGGGTGGATGGGGGCGGTAATTTCTTGGTGGTCGTTTCTACAGCTGGAACGACGGCGCGACGCTCTATGGCGGTGTTAATACTAATATACTGCGGCTTCGTGCGTTGCCACAAGCGTTGCTCAACGAAGTTGCGACATGGTGGCGTCAGGTTGTGAAACGGTATATTAAGTCAACCTGCGTCCAGTTTCTGAAGAAACACTTAGAAGAATGCGCCCCTTTCTCTTTTCAACAGGCTTTCTGCAAACGCATATATTTTTTTACACAAAAGAAACCTGCTACACACGGCTTACACACAGACGAACTCTTGAAAGTGCAGCTGGTGGTGGTTTTCAGCAGTTTTTAAAGACGATATTTTTTCTTGGGCTACTTAAATGCGAAAATTTCTTTTTGTCTGTCTGTTGTACCTCGAACCGGCCGGAAATGTCATTAGAGCCTTGTCACTGGTGGGTTACTGACCTATAGGGATTTGGTAGATGATTGATGAATGGGGGAAAAAATTCCCCGCATTTCCCCGAGGGGAAGAATGTGAAAGTGCGAATGCACGAGTTGAATTTGCGCGGTTCGGTAATTGTTCGCGAAAGAGAGATCACACACACACACACAACTACAAAGAAAGAAAGATGCATTTATTCACAGACACCTATTTGTGTTGTCGTTGTACTTGATTGCTAGAGCGGATCTCAGCTTTGAAATTTCGTGTCAGTACTCCTTTAAGCAGGTGCATTAGCCCTTCTCACGCCCGATTCTTGGCCAATCCCCCACGTGGGTATGTACCATGTCAGCGGCCAGGCAGCGCGCGCTCATCTCCCCCCGTTGCCAAGGAAGACGAGGAGATTCCTGGCCAATCCCCCACGTGGGTATGTGCTATGTCAGCGGCCAGGCTGCGCGCGCCCATCTCCACATGCGCGGACATCGCCGGTGGACGCAGGTTCAGGGTCGCTTAAGAAGTGCATTGCACTTAAAAGGAACAGAAGCTTATCTTGGCCGACTTTCGCCGTGTGTGGTGGCGCACGCTTAAACGCCTTGCGGCAAATGCAACTTTATCCACGTGCCGTAATGACGACGATGACGACGGTGATGGTGATGATGGTGATGATGATGACCTTGAAGTTTTAGCCCGTACCCACTCGGGGGACTGACCAGGGATAAAGCTTTGGCTGTGCGTATGTTGGAGCGTATAGACTTACGTTCTCTTCGGGCGCAGGCGAAGCTGCCCACATGTGGCAGATACTACAAGCACACACGTTCCCTCATCGTACTCAACCAATACATACGCACGCACATCAATTCCGCACACAGCACTGTCCTAAGTGTGGTCAGCTGGATACTCCCTATCACTCCCTGTGTGAGTCTCCTGCCGACCCATACTCTCCACTCCCCTCCCTTTTCCTCTGGGGGCAGGCCCTGGGCCGGGGAGTCCAGCCAAGTGCTGCTAACTTCCTGAGCTCTGAGCTCTGGAGTCCACGGCGGACCTTTGGTCTTTCGCCCCCCCCCCTCCCCCCCTCGCTAACCCGGTTTTCTGAATAAAGTTTAATCTCTCTCTTTCTCTCTCTCTCTCTCTATCTCTAGTGCGCAGCTCTCTCTCTCAGTTCGCAGCTGGTGTTGGCGCGCGCGCACAATTGTCGCACTAAATCACGCCACGTCGCCGGTGCGGTCACTCGCTCTCGCCGGGCAGTTCGCCTTCTAGAGCGGAAGGGCGGGCAGCCATTGAAGAATACAGACGTTCCGAATCATCGCAGAAGAATGATATACAATAACAAATGCCAAACTTTTGCGTTCCGGTAAGCTGAGCGAAAAGAAAGTGTTTCGTTTTGGTCGATTGATAGTTTTTGCGTTTTCATTTCGGCCATTGCGTTTAGATTTTCGCACAAGTGTAGTCGTTTTCGCTTTGCGGTCATTGCGTTTCTATTTCGGTCGTTTTCGTTTTCACTGAGGTGAACGCCTGTTTCCGTAGGGAAGGGGTTCGTTATTATTTTTGCTATATTTCGACTCCTATATTTCACACTTTTTATGTATGGTTGTGCAAATGATGGCAAACAAACTATTCGTGTCGTAAATGGTCCCTGCGGGTCAATATTTGGTGAGGTTTAATTAAGGCGTTACAGTGACCTATTTTTTTCTGCGCGAAGATAAGCGTTGGAGCTCCGATGAACGCTTGGCAGCAAAGGGGGTTTTGAACGCTCGCCCTTCTCTAAGACTTGGCGTTCTCCAGACATATGCAAAGGGCTTCATGTGCACTGGCGTTTAGATAATAGGGCTGCTGGGTGTCGGTATTTTACGATAATGAATTTGTGGGGGTTACGCTGCCCTCCTTCGTGCCAGCTTCTTTGCTCCCTTTGGAACTTCCCGTGTATGTGTTTGTCCCCTACTGTAGCCTGTCAACTTTTTTGCAGCATCTCTCTCTCTCTCTCTCTCTCTCTCTCTCTCTCTCTCTCTCTCTCTCTCTCTCTCTCTCTCTCTCTCTCTCTCTCTCTCTCTCTCTCTCTCTCTCTCTCTCTCTCTCTCTCTCTCTCTCTCTCACACACACACACACACACACACACGCACGCACGCACACACGCACGCGCTCACGCAAACACATCGACACAGAAACACGCACACACACACGCACATATACACGCACATGCACACACGCGCACGTGCACGCACACACCCCACACACAGACACGCACACGACCACGCACACGCACACGCACGCACGCACACGCACACACACACGCCAGAACCCCAAAGGCGCACGTCCACGAAGAGAGCAGCGCCACGCACACGAACACACAGGCACACACAAGCACCAACACGAATAACAGCACACAAATTTATCCATCCTCACACACGTGCGCTCCCACGCAGGCACGAGCAGGCGCGCAGGCGCCCTCCGATGAGGGCTCACACACACAGCCACGCACCCGAGTCCACAGATTCGGTGACGCACACCATCAGACGAGCGCGCACACACCCGCGAACTGCACCCATTGTGTGTATGGTGATTTATTTATTTATTATTTCCCCTTTCCTCTTTTGCTTACTTCGCCCCCCCCCCCTCCTCCGGGCCCCATTTCGTCTCGTTAGTAAAGACTTTCACTCACTGACTCACACTCCCGCGCACACGATCACTAAATGTACACCTATACGCACATGCGAACGCACGCGGGCGCGCTTGGTGGCAATACGCACGCTTGGTGGCAATGTTTACCACAGCCCCTGTAAAGCCTGCTTTATTACATGAAGTCCAATGTAGAGGTGAAACATGCCTCCAAGAACACCTCCATTATCGTGGGTTGTCAGTACAGCGCGTTTAAATCAGGGTGTTGACCCTCCGTGGTGGTTCGATGGCTAAAGCGTTGTGCTTCTGAGCTCAAGTACGTGGGTTCAAACCCGGACTCGCGGCGGCTTTTCTTTTCGAGGCGAAAACCGAAAACCCCGGTGTGTATAGATTTCGGCGCACAATAAGGATCCAGAGCTGGTCAAAATTAATCCCGAGCCCTCCACAACGGTGTGCACCATAACCCTGGTGCAGCTTCGAGTGAGTTGAACTCCCCCAATCAATCAAGGCATGGTGTTGAAAACTTTATGAAGATTAGCACGGGGGTGCGTGACCTGATTATTCGCTTGCCGATGTTTTTGCCGTCTTTCAATTTCTCTTTTTTTTTCTTCTCATTTTGTTTTCCAGAGTTGTTTTCTTTGTTTTTTTTTCCGTTTTGTTCACTGCGCTTATTCCGTCCATAACAATTTCCCTCAGAGGGTCCGTGACCTGTGCAACATTAAACAGCTCCGGAGGGATTCAGAACTGCCGGAGTCGCAATTCGTAAAGATATAAAATATAGACGGAGCGCACGAAGAAACAAAAGGCGATGAAGAGCTTATTGAGTTTGGAGAGCACGGAAAGGATGACAAGGAGAAGCCAGGAGAAAAAATGCCGACACACTGGAATTGGTCGCCGGGAGAAAGAGAAAGAGAGAGAAATAGATCGAAAGGGAGAGGAAATGAGGGAGGAGCAGGCGAGAAAAAAATATTAAAAAAAAGTTCCGTTTTGCTCCTTCTCCGCTCTTCCTCTAGGTGGCGCCAGCCGTCCTGCCTTGAATCAATGCTCCACTTCTGTTGTGATGTAGGGATCGGGTGTGGTTCCAAGGGAGCGCGAATTTTAAAGACGATGGTCTTTCTTGGTCTCCTTAAACGCAGAAAGTTTAGTCTGTGTGCATGTCTGTCTGTCTTAGTGTCTGTTATTCGATTCAGCAAGCCGGCCAAAGTGAAACAGAACATGCACAATAGTCTTATATACCCACAGCCAAATCTAAACGTCTACGTCCGGTGTTAATGTTCATACTTGTCAACATTGTTGAACAAGAACAAGACATTACGCAAATATAATAAGGCAACAAATCAATACATCAGTGATATTTGCAGTGCTCCTTCATTAAAAAATTCATGGATGCTTCGTTTTTGTGATAGCGAATGAAAGATTACATCAACGGCAGAATGCCGTCGCCTGCTGTTGCCCGCGTTACCTGCTGGCGGCAAGTAGGAAATCAAACATCAATAGCAACGAAAGGTTGCACTTGATAGGATCCACGTTCCGCTTGGAACGCTCGCGGAGTAGGGTGACGTGGTTCTATAAACGTTTAGTAGGGTGCCTCCATTCACGCTCGTCTTCGCCGTACCGCAGCGCTGGCGTCGAGGCACCTGACTTGTAGCAGTGGAACGCGGTAAATTTAAATTGACTTGAGCAAACATCTAGCCTGTTATCTTGGGAGGAACCAAACAGGAGAGGAACAGCATGAGAGGTGAGCCGGAAAGAGAAGGGAGGCATTTACTTGGCAAGGGTGCCAGTCGACTATCGTCTTTTGTCGACATTTGCAATGAAAGAAGCAGATACGCGGCCATTTCTTTTTGTACGTCGTCGCTGAGAACGTCTAAGCCTATTCAGTTCTGACTCGGACATGCAAGTTCTTCGTCTTACGCGACGGAAGGCTGGCATCTCGTTGGTATAATATTTAATTGGTCGTTGAAGGCTTAGAGCACGAAAACAGGAACGTGGGTGGCGGGTAACATATAGTAAAATAATATATATGCGAAAGGTGCCAATTAATGAATGAATTACGTCATATTTCGGTGTACCCAGGCTATAGTCACAACATTAAACACCGTATTTTTTATTCACAAAGAAGACTGGCCCTATGACTCAAAACGTTAAAATTGTGTTGTTGCTGTCCTTAATTTTAACCAGCCGGGAAGAACATTCAGGAAGAAAATAATTTTTTTTATGGTCAACGCTCCTAAACGTTGCGCGTTTATTTGCTTTCTGGGTGATCGAAAGAGCAGTTGTATTGACGTGTATATAGTCTGGTACAAGCCACCTATCGTGTTTTTTTTTTTTTTTTTTTGTCGTGCGTGTCCTGTTTTGGCGAGGAAGCCGTACCATCCTTGTGTACAAGGGATTCGATCGGGAACTAAGCGGCCTGGAGATCATCGGTTCATTTTCTAGAGATATTCCTCCACCTTCTCACCCAGTTCAGCTTGCTTCAATTTGCGTTCATTGTGGGAGAATAAATACCTTGTGGGGGAGTTTCACCAGTAACATCAGCCCAGGTGCAATCGATGGACGCCAACAAGGAAGAACGTGATCTCCGCAGAAGGTTATATTTTTAATCTCTGCAATATGCATTTGGTGCATCGCCGTTTATGTGAGATGTTGAAACGGGGGTTTTACGCGCCCACAATGGCTATGCGGCGTGCTGTAGTGGATCTTTGCGGAACAGTTTTCTCTTAGGCTACAAGCTCATCACTTGGTTGCAGGAACTCAGTTGTCCTACAACAATCATAACGAGCGCACAAGCACGCGAGCAGCGACAAGCAGAGTTTCAGTGATGTTAGTAATATCCCTAAAGTCACTCGTCGTGATGATAGGTTCACTATGTTTGACACGTGAGTTTGAAAGGCTCGTAGTCCTAGGCAGTGGGCCGAATGCGGAACTGGATGAGTGTGGATTTAGTCAGACTAGCGTCATCTGGACGGACCCAGCACACGAATGGACTGCAAAAATACCAAATGAGAAGCTCAGAAAGACAAGGGACATGCGATGCAACCGGCGACAAGGAACGACCCGGCAGCAGTGTCACTACGCGAGGGGAGCTAAAAGACACAAGCGGGCATCTCAGAAGGCCTGTTTGGGAAACTGCAAGCAAGTTGAAGAAACCAGCGCTGCTGAAAGAGCCAAGTGATCAGCCGAGCGGTTCTGCAAGGAGCGAAACGAATCAGGGCGATCCACGGGACCCGAAGGCTGCACCGAGTGATGCTGGGCAGCCTCTGTCGCTACAGAGGCAAGATGAGAAATAGAGAGCCAAGCAGCAAGCACTAAGTGAAGTACACCCTAAAGGGAGAATTCTACGTCGCGTGCAATGTCTGTCAATTGTTGCGGTTCAACGCGGCCGTCAGCGCATCTAGCGAAGCATAATAAACTATCTTGGAAAGTGAGTTTCCAGACGACTACGTTCCCCGTCTCAGTCACAGTTGCTTAGCAATTTGCGCGAAGAATTTTCACTGCCACCACAAAAATCCCATACCGTGTAAGTATAACTGAACCCCCATCATCGCGTCTACTGTTGTGAAGCACAAGGTGCTGACTCGGCGCGACGGGTGTTTACGATAGCTACACGAGCAGCTGTGGTTATTTGCGCAACCGCTCGGACACTTTTGAATTTTCTGTAAGATTAGCAGAAACAGTTTAAGGTGTATCCCAGAAAAATATTATGGCAAACCGTCCCAGGGATCGTTGACAGTTTCGTGAGAAATCGAGAACATCATAAGCAAACAAGGAAAACAAAACATAAAATCCTACAAAACACCATTACTAACCCCAACAAACGGAAACCCATTTCTATGTACCAGCACCTCACCCCAACCGCTTCCCGAAGCGCTCCACAACCATCTGAATGGTTTGTTTTAACTTTTCAAGCGAAGGTCCTATTGAATGGCTCGTATAGCCGCCGATATTGCGATATTGCGTTGTCGTCGTAGGCTAAAACTTCCTCCTAACCCCTCCCCTCCATCATCACCCACAGCTGGCGGCCGCTTAAACCCTCCACTCCATCTAGCGGCGTGCCGGGTGACGCCACAGTCGCAACCAATCGAGGGCTAGCTCCGCGCTCGCCGTTTCTCTCCATTTAAAGGCCAGCTGCGCAATGGGTAGGCCGCGCTTGGTACGTTCCGGCGAAGAGGAGGCAGCCCTGAAAGAGTGACAACGGGAGTTTGAACCGTAAGCGTGCGTGTGCTCGGCGAGCTAATCCTGAGTTTCGGCAACTGGAAAGCCAGGCAAAACGACAACGGTGGGCCGCTAAAGGGGTTCGTTAAGCAAAGGTTGTACGTTTGGTTCGACAAGGATTTCACGAGGAATAGGTTTACGGGTTCACGGGGTCGTAGAAGCTTCCCGTGCACTCCTGTTACAGGTAAATAAGGGGTCTGTTGTTTTTATTTGTTTGTTTGTTTGTTCGAAATGTTCTGACTACGTTTCTTAAGGTGAATAATTCATGTCGGATATGCCGAGTGCTTCAACAGACCCACAGCATTTTCCTCCAAGACCACAATTGGAGGCGATACAAAAAGAAAAAAATCGCCGGGCCATCTCCACTAACGTAAAACCTGGGGAGGGGTGAAGCATGCAGTGTATAAGTGTATTTAGAGATTGTAAGTGTCTCTTTTTCCACACGGCACGCGCGCATTGGGCGGCGTAGAAGCGCCAGCGGGAGCAGCAATTGCGTGCTTGCTGAGGCGGTGGTGCCCTCTCTTGCGTTGAACCGGATTTAAGCAATTAAATAAGACAGACTGGTCGTACGTTGTCTTCGTGTCACACGTAGCAGCGTGCTAAGAAGTATGCTTTACAGGAGAAAACACGGCGTTCGAAACCAATTTTCAAACGGAATTCAACATATATTCTGGTTATAATGCATCTAAATCATGTATATACCTGTATTTTAAATTAGTATAAATCATGTTACTTTATTTTGACTCCGTTTTATTTATTATACGCTTGTTTTTGTTTGTTTTTTATCATATGACAACTTCATTTACTGCAACGACATGAGACGACGACGACAGGAGACACCGGCAGCCTGAGCACCTGAGGTGCTTGGCCCCTAAAAAACGATAATTCTTGTTGAACTTGAAACAATAGTTTCTCGAGGAATTGCTTATAAAGAGTTGAAACGTAAAATAATGGGCTTAAGGCTGTTACAAATATGCGAAGAGTAAACCCTAAGGTGCCTATGTCGTGCAACATAAACTGAATAATAAAAATTGCCTTATGTAGCATGAACATGACGAGGGTGAATTAACATTTCGGTGCCACACAGAGGATGTTCGCTGATAGTAGCGGTTATTTGTCTGTGGTGTACAAAAAAATCACACACGCTTAAAGCTACGAAAAAGGTGGCGGAGTTTGGAGGAGAATAATAGTTTTATTCAAGCCCTCGTGAAAAGGAGAGCTTTCTCCGCAGCATTGCGTCCAAAGTGAACTTAGTCCGAGGTGAGCCAAGCATTCGAGGAGGAAGGGCATGGTGCGGGAACTAGGGATTTGTTATCCCAACTTTGCACGTGTACCAGAGGGCATCTGCGTCTGCTTTGATCTCTAGCAGTTGGTACAGAGAGTCGTCTGTTTCTGTTGGAAGTTGTAGAGTAAAATTCGGGTGAGAGGAGCATTGGTGTTTGCCCGGTATTCAGCGGTAGGTGTGGCTTACGAAGGGAGGTGCAGTTTCTCTGACGTTTTTCTTCAGAACTCATTTATATGCTTTTTGTATGTAAGGGCCTTTTCCCTTGACGCTGCGCGTCGCAAGGGGATAGAAGAAGTTTGGCTGCTGATTTTCGCGAGTAAGCTGATGAGGCAGCTCGTTTCCCTCAATGCCCTCGGGGCCAGGTATCCAGCGCAGGGTGACTGTAATGCTGTGTCGCGGTTTCATTATTCCATCGCGACGTCGTTTAGGTGGGGTTCCAGTAAAGTAATTGGAAGCAGGCCCAACAAATTGGCAGTTTTTTTTTCTTTCTATGTGCCCATAGCTTGAGTGCTGAATCAATATTTTTATGTGTGCATCCGGGCATGAATGCGCATCTCCTTCTGGAAGAATATACGGGATCCTGCTGCTCGTGGCACGTCACAAGTCCTCTCGAGGAGAACAATTATATTTCTACTTCCCAGTTTGCTGCTTACATTTGTGGAGAGCCATATGGTGGATCCCTATCCTTATTTTGCCCCACAGGTTAATCAGGAGTGTAAAAGTTGCCGCACTCATTTACAGTCTTATTTATTTATTTATTTATTTATTTATTTATTTATTTATTTATTTATTTATTTATTTATTTATTTATTTATTTATTTATTTATTTATTTATTTATTTATTTATTTATTTATTTATATGAAATACTGCCAGTCTCTTTTGAGACCACGCCAGGTGGGCATGCATGAATAGGCATAGACAATAACAGGAAGTATAATTCGGCAGATAACTTACCTGCAGTGAATAAACAATATTAATCTCATAAAAAGCAAACATGCGGGTTTTGTTTACACAGCCAGGTGTTCAGTGTCGACAGGAGAATGAATGTGCGCGACTCGTATTACGGGACCATTTGGCAGACCAGTCCGAATGTAGCGTTTTATTTGTATCCAACGAAGATCTAGCATGCGTGTAGCGCACGTTACACAAAATAAAAGAAAACAACAGAAAAAAATGCATTACCGTACTTACTCGATTCTAGGCGCCGCCTTTTTTCCACGATCGTGATGCCCAAAGTGCGGCGGTGGGGTTGCTGGGATTTAAAAAACCTAAATTACCCCCCCCCCCCCCTTTCCCCCCACCATCACCAACCTCGACACTTCTTTTTGCGCCCGTATATCGACGAGACGGGCGCAAGGAATAATGATTTGTTCGGGAAATATTTCCAAAATAAAAATAAGTAGAGACAGCGAATTCACCGCTTACGTCTGATACCCAGTCACCCTCACTACCATTTAAGTCCATTGTGCCACATCCTCAGCAGTATCCTCAGCAGGTCGTATTCCGTTCTGATGAAGTGGTTTGGAACTGAAAACTTCATAAATTACTTGGCCAAAACGTCAACTCAGGCCCGCTACCACGCGTCTGAAGTTCACCTTGCGGTGGTTGCTTAGAAAAGGGGCTACTAAGATTCGCATGCAAACTTTTCGTTCCAATTTTCTTCCCGAAAGTAGGGGAGGGTGCTTAGAATCAGGGGGTGCTTAGAATCGCAAAAATACGGTATATGCGGTGGCTTTCATTAGCATCACTGCGCGAAAATGGTGGTGCTGGTGAAACGTTGCGGGTAGCTATCCCCACTGAGTATGCAAAGAGATGAAAGTATAGGCCTGGAGGAGTAGGTGTACGCGGTAGCAAGAAGGCATAGTAAGTAACAAAAAACGTAGAAAACTGCCCGCCAAAAGCAAGGCAAGCTGTCCGGATGAATGGTATCCAGTTTTAATGTGCTTGAGGCACTCACGTTGATTTAGAGTCCCCTTTACGTAACCTTAGAAAGGTATGCCATCTTCAACACCACTTTCGCACGTCTTTCAACAATGCTTAGTACAGCGCGTCATGGAAAGGACTCAATTCTATCTGAAGATATATTGAGACCTGACCACGACACTCTGCCTGAGCACGGCGACAGCCAAGATGTATGTTTCTGCGAGAGTATACGCTCTCCCGCTGCAGGAACGACACTGCCGCTCGGTACGAGGTGTTGCGCATTCTTTTGAATTTCCCGCTAGCGCTCTTCCAACGTTGCTGCTCTGTAACCGCTGAAGCATTCCATCCATCAAAGCCAAGTCAGCGTCTGATATCTCTTTCCCTCTTTCGACTTTCCTCCTTCCCCTCGCGGCTCGCTCAACAACAGCTCTATTTCCCAACCCGGGTATAAGCAGCGACACTTTCTGTTCCGAGTTTTCCATTCTCCTAACTTAACCATCCTATTCCAGCCAACCGGGTTCGGCTGCGTCCGAAGAAACAACTGCGATGTGAGCGGTGTTCCCGCTTTATTGCCCTGACGCTGCGCTGCAATGACCAGTTTTGCGCCACCACTGCTCAGGGTTTATATGCACTTGCACAATTTCTCATGAAAGTCGTAAACGTTGTGCTTTTTTTTTACATTACGCTGTGTTGGTATTTTGAGTGCCCTGTGCACTAGCTATATGAAGTCCCCCAGCGGAGGTGTATTTTGGGGGGCCTTAACTGTTCCCGTACACCTCGAAAGCCCTAGTTATAACCGATCCGGTGGGATGTATACGTGCAAAAAAAGTGAAAGAAATTAATAGCACGCAAAGGTGGTACTGGGCGACACTGAGTGTTTCACAGGTTCTCGCGGGAAATATTCAATTTTTTATGCTGTGTTAATGCCAGCCGAGACAGAGAGCGGTACTACCAAGGAAAGCTCGTAAAAGATTAATGAGATAGTGCATGCTTTAACGTTGGGCATTGTAGGAGACTGTACTGCAGCGGGGAACCAAACAATGGGAGCTTTGGCATGTAAGGATTCGAGCTTTCAGTACGAACGAGACAAAAGAGAAATCTCCTTAAACCTTTCTGTGCTCGGTACTTCAGGACATGCTGGAAGGCGCTTAACGGGTTCTTTTGTTTGATGAACTAACGATACGGATAAATGAGACAAAATGAGGTTCTCGAATGTTCTGAAATCAGCATAGCTTTTGTTTTATGAGTAGCTGTCTCCGCTCAAAATGTGCGGCTGAAAAATATATGCGAGAAAACTCCTGAACGGGGTAAATGCCTGAGAAAGTGGCGGTGGAGTACGAGGGCGAGGAGGTAGGGGATGAGGTTGAGGCAGCCGATGAGGAGAGGAGAAGAAGAAGAAGAAGAAGAAGAAGAAGAAGAAGAAGAAGAAGAAGAAGAAGAAGAAGAAGAAGAAGAAGAAGAAGAAGAAGAAGAAGAAGAAGAAGAAGAAGAAGAAGAAGGACGAGGAGGAGGACGAGGAAGAGTTGGAGGAGGAGTAGGAGGAAGAGTAGGAGGAGGAGGAGGTCAAAGTGAAAGTAAATGTGGTAACGTTAACCAGGTCTACAATTCGGTTTGCTACCCTGAAATAGGGGAGTGGCGTCAAGGGCTTGAAAGAAGCGGAAGGCGAAAAAGAGGGGATGGGAACAGGAACGCGCGCACTTGTAGCCCTTTCCTTGGACTCTAAAAACGCTCGTGTAACAGTGTAAAATAAATCATAGGAAATCTGTCCGCACGATCAAATTCACAGAAAGAGATGATAACTATTCCTGAAAGAGTGAAACATTGCGTTGATTACTATGAACATACATTTCACTAGTTTATTTTCTTTTTTTGGTGGCAACATGACTACGCGTCCAATAAAAAGAGTTTCGACTCATAGCCATGGGCTATGGTTGTGAATGGTGTGAAACACAAACGTTTTGCAAATTCATTCATCAAATTCAGCTCTAGGTAATAACTAGCTGTGCGAAATCGCATGCTTTGAAATGGCAACCCTCGGCTTCGTAAAGCTGGCGAAGTCCTAATCATAGTAGTTACAGCGCAAAACAACGATGCAAAACCAAAAGAAAACGCAAGTCAATCGCTGACCGTCAACTAAAAATTCTACCCGGAAAACGAGACATGTACGGAGGGTTTGTATCCGTGCAGGTTCCAGTTTTCCGAGTAGTTTTTATCTTAAAGTCGGCGCTTGTTCGTGTTCTTGCATCTTCCTTCTGTGTTTCCGTCTTTGTTTCGCTCTGTAATTACTTCAGATTTATACCGACTACCACTTTTTATCACACTTATGAACTTCGAAATGGCTGGCCATGTGTGTTCTTCAGACTCGTGCAGTTTTATGCTTTTTCAGCCTTTCACAATTCCAGATGACCGGTAGGAACTACCGCAGACATTCTGAGCACGATGTGTTTTAATAAACAGATTATTTGGGTGGAACCTGCCAGAGAAAATTATTTTGCGATTATTTTTTGGTGCTAGAGCTTCGAACTTCGGACACTTTAAACCCTCGTATTGATTTCCAGTCATCATAAAGGCGTTCTACATTTCGAGCAAATCAACCAAAAATATTCCCGTTTCTTTTCCTTCGTGGGCGTACTGACAACGGCCATCTCACCTCGTTTGCCGCGTTCACAGTAAGCAGTCTTGCATGCAAAAAGGCGCGACAGCTGTGTGACCATACTGCGTACAATTTTATCACCATACTGTTTACATTGAATATTAAGCAAAATATATCAAAGCCCCTTTCATCTAACAAGAATGATGGTTGAAACACGATGCTTCCTCTGCGCTAAATTAGGTAGGCGGGCGTTTGCGACTGATGTATTGGTTTGAATTGGATTTATTTAGAAGTTCGGGAAGCTTACAGCACGTGTCACCACTTCCACAATGTCGTAATGACGCAAGCGCATAGACGTCGGCTCCATAACGCGAGTGACCTAGGTTCGATTCCTATCACGGGAATCGTTTTTGTTTGTTTCATCATCATCTTTTTCATCACGCGCCCTCCCATTGAGTAAAGTTGGCTTTTCTGCACTGCGTCTTGGTTACGACACCGCCATCAGTGAGACCAAGAAGGGTTCGCTTTAAAATAAGAATACTGGTTTGATGTCGTAGCGCCTGCATCATTCTATCTTCAAGGATCATGCCCGACCAGACGGGTATCCGTCGAAGCCCTGATGCCGAAAAAAAATAATAATAAAAGCGCTCAATTTCCAGAAACTTTTTACTGGTTTTGGTAGCGAGTAGTGAGATAAAGGGACAACGGACAACGACCCCTTTGAGTGATTACTCCCTCCCCCTTCAATCCTCTCTTTTCGATTTAAACCCCACCCGTGCTTCTTCAGCCGGTCTCCTAAAGCTCCTCCTCCCCCACACACCATGTGCTTGGCCTCGTAAAGCAAGCCTACGCCCACGTGCCACTTCGTAGGCGTTGTCATCCATACCAGATGGTCCGCGTCGCTTGGAGTAAATAGAAAGAGGAATAACGAAGGGCTTACGTCCAAGCGTGGCGCCGATTCACAGGAAAGAAACTACGCACACGTACGACGTCGTAACTTGCGCGCACAGGAGATACAAAAACGGGACATCAAAATATAACGGATACTTTCGAACCATTTTCTGGCGCCGCCACTGCCGCGTCGTTCCAAGCTTAGCTTCGTGAGTTTCGTGCGTGCTGTAATGATAACAAACAAAAAGGAGACGAAGGTGGGGGAATGAGGAGGGAGAAAAACCTTCGGCGAACCATTTATCACGGCCTGGGACGAGGGCGCCACGCGTTGTTGAACCCTTTCGAAGCACGGCTCCGACTGATAGCGCGTGCTTATGGGAGGGGGCTCCAGGTCACCTAGAAGCCTTCGCATCTGCTGCCTTCGTTGAACCGTCCCTCCGACCTCTGGGGAACAAAACAAACTTAAATCCCTAGAGTCAGATAAATAGGAAATAGAGGAAGGAATACGGGAAATGCTGTGACCACGTGGGTTTTTCCCCATGCCTGAATTCTAGATGATGGAAAAAGGGGGCCGAGCAAGAAAAAGCTCATGAAAGTCGTCGATCGGTGCTCGTCTTCGACGAGGCTGGTGCCTTAGTGTATGCTCGTTGTGTATATGAGCTCGTAAGGCAGTTCGTTGGATGTCATGAAGGGGGTGGTGCCCTGTGTGCCCAATTGCGAGCTGGCTCAAGATTGAAGTCAACGGAAGACGGATCACCTCCTGCTGGCCGAAGCACCGCTTCTCTTCGCTAAGTTTATACTCCTGCCATCTTGTAGCGCGGCTTGTGCAGGAAACGTACCAGGGAATAAACCTTCCCGGAACGACGGAAGCGTACCGCCCGCAACGCCGCTTAAATTTTTGATAGGGAGCGTTGAAAGCGTCTTTTATTCAGCCTGATCGAGAGGGGGAAAAGTAAATTATATTGCGATCCTCGGATGTAGGGTAGGGACTATGAAGAAGGGTCAGGCGTGTGCTTTGCGGATGGCTGTAGGCGGGCGGTCCTGAATTGAATACGTCAATATTCATTAATGCGTAATTCTTTTTTTCCGAGTGGCCCAGCGCGGTCAACGTAATAATGTCTTTATTGATTGTAGGGTTTAACGCACCAACGCAACGCAGGCGATGAGGCGCGCCGTAGTGGAGGGCTTCGCATTATTTTTAACCAACTGGGAATCTTTAACGTGTGCCAAAATCTCGTACACACGGGGGTTTCTGCTTTTCGCCTCCATCAGAAAAGCGGCCGCCGCGGCCGGGAATCGAATCCGCGACCTCGTACTCAGCAGCACAACGCCTTAGCCACTGATCCGCCGCGGCGAGTCAATGTAGTGTCTTGTATGTGCACAGAAATGCGTAATTTGCGGTTAAGGTATTTCGCTGTTGTAAGAACATAAACTCAGATCATTGCGAAAACAAAAACAAAACAAAAAACAAACATAACCGAACGAAGGAAAAATTCGGTCAATCTGGCGGATGATATGACCAAATCTGGCAACTATCGTCACCATGTTTTGCGTCTTGGCTTCGTATAAAATATTTGACAAAATAATTAAGTTCGCCAAGGCAAGTTCGCCGAAAGTTCTTAGTTATAAACTGACAGACAGGCTTGCGTTAACATCCCCAGGGAGTAAAAATTAATTTGCTAAGGCGTTGCGCTGCTGAGCACGAGGTAGCGGGTTCGATTCCCGGCCGCGGCGGCCGCTTTTCTAATGGAGGCGAAAAGCAAAAACGCCCGTGCCTACGAGATTTCGGCGCACGTCAAAGATGTCCAGGTGGTCTAAATTGATCCGGAGCCCTCCACTACGGTGCGCCTCATCGCCTGCGTTGCGCGGGCGCGTTAAACCCTACAGTCAATCAAAATTAATCCGGAGCCACCCACTGTACGGCGCGCCTCATAGTCCAGGTGTGGCGTTCTTCAGCATCAGAAGAAACACCGAGCGCAACAGTTTTCGGGTAAATTTCATTACTGCAGAATACTTGATGACGCCTGCAAATAAACAAAGAACGTGTTATGCCAGAAAACCGGCGACTGGAACGCATCTTGCAAGTACCGAGCCGTTCAACAAGCTTTCCTACTGAATGATACGGACCTGCGTCACGGGCCCCGCCGCAATTCTTTTCAGCAGGCATGCGTTTCGGATATCTTTGAATGCTCCACGACTTCGTCTTGAATTTGTTTACGAGGATCGCTCAATCAGATGTTAAATGTTTTATCTCCACTATTGTCTTAAAATAGCTAATCCAAACCGAAAATATGGTGAGGTAGCGTAAGCCAACCTAAATGTGTATACTTACTGGTCTGCTTGGAAATTCTACATTTCTACATTGAATTTTCGGCCCAAGTTACGCAAACCACCCTTGTATGCGGGGTGCCCCAGCAATTATGCACCAAGATTTTAAAAGCGAGCAATGGCGTTACTCAACGGAAACTTACAGTCCATATTGTTTACGTTACAGGGGAGTAGCGGCCAGTAATTTTTTTCGTTGATGCCGTTTGATTGCGCAATTGTAATGAATTAGAAGAACGGCGAGCTGGGCGTGTTGGTACATGTTCATGGTGGGAAAAGCGCTACAGTAACAAGGACAAGTGAGTACACGGGACAAAGCGCTTAGAAGGTGTTGTTGACACACGGAGAAAGGCCCTTTGTACTAGAAATGACATTCAGAAGAACGGCGAGCTGGGCGTGTTGGTACATGTTCATGGTGGGAAAAGCGCTACAGTAACAAGGACAAGTGAGTATACGGGACAAAGCGTCCCGTGTACTCACTTGTCCTTGTTACTGTAGCGCTTTTCCCGCCATGTAATGAATTGTTTAACACTAAAAGTACTGTCCCAATTTCTAAAGTAGCAATACGACACTTGTAGGTACCCACAAGGAACATCTAACTTCGGTATTTTCAGCGACCTACTAATCGTGTACTCATTTTTTTTCTGACTGATAAACGAACTCCGCGCAATTAAAAAAAAAACGACATGACGGTGCTCGCACCCATATCAAGCAGCGCCCTCAGATAAGCTGATTGAAATCAACTTCTTTGCCTGCCACACTCCCGAAAAGACAGCGCACCACCCTGATAATGCATTGGAAGGAGAAGCAACAGCAAGTTTCGCGGGCCGCATATGGCAGTTAAAGCACAAACTCGGTCGCAATTTCTTCTTTCTTTCCCTTTTTTTATCATAGCTAACTCAGATGGAGACTGTTCGAGGTCACTGCTTTGTGATGTGTGGGGGAGCGCCGGAACGTGGTCTCTTTCATATTTCGCTGTTTCTTTATGAGTCAGAAAGAATGAGTATGCAATTAGTACGTCGCTGAAAATACCGGAGTTAGATTTTCCTTGTGGGTACTTGCAAGGGCCTCATTCGCAATTTAATTATTTGGGCAGTACTGATTGATTGATTGATTGATTGATTGATTGATTGATTGATTGATTGATTGATTGATTGATTGATTGATTGATTGATTGATTGTAGGGTTTAACGTGCCGACGCAACACAGGCGGTGAGGTGCTCCGTAGTCAGGGCTCCGGATTAATTTTTGACCAGCTGGGGACCTTTAACGCGTGCCGAAATCTCGTACACACGGTCGTTGTTGCTTTTCGCCCCCATCAGAAAAGCGGCCGCCGTGGCCGGGAATCGAACCCGCGACCTCGTGCTCAGCAGCGTGGGCAGTACTTCTCGAGTTGAATGAATAATTACAATTACCTAATTATATATCAGTAACTAAAATACAACTGAGCGCTACTTTACTCTACTGGAAATTTTATACACTAGGTTTTCTTTGCGTAACTCCATTTCTGTTTTTTTTTTTTTAATCTTGGTGCATGATATTTGGGGCACCCCGTACAGCATACATAGCGGCTCCTTGACGATGTTATACCCTGGGGTATGAGGGAATCGCTAACCTGGCCTGCTCTTTTCGCTTTACTGTAACTCTAACTGTCTCCGGCACAGATTGTACGTAACAGCTGACTCCAAAACGTAAGGGAGCGAATGACCAGGACATATTGCCACGAGGAGAATACAAAGATGACAGAGCTTTGCGCATGGTGTGCGGCTTTGCTTGGGTGATGTGGTGGCCGACATCACGTAAATATATCGCTTCGCATTCAATCATCATTCCTGTCATTAGTTTTGCCTCCACGTCACAGTATTAATTTCGGGGGCATTACGGCAGGTGCGCAGCCAACAGTAATGCCCCTGGAGTTCTACATCTTTCGGAGTTGAGGAGGCAAGGGGGGGGGGGGGGTATGTAGATTAATAGATAGATCATAGACGAATAAAGGAAGAAATACGCCCCCTGCAAGCCCCAGCACCCAATCTTTTTTCTTTTTTTTTTCTTAGCATTCTAAAGCAGTGCACGCCGGTGCCGAAACCCAGATAACCCGTAACGCGCCAAGTGTTCTTGTTTTCGGAATGATGTCTTGGAAGGGTATGGGAGTGAATTAGAGTAACAAAAGCCGGAACTTGCTGCAATTTTATTCTGTCTGTTAAGTCTACACTCGAAGCCCACAAACAAAGTGAGGTACAGTAGTCAACGAACATTCTTTTTATCGAGAGTTCTACTTCAGCAGGCCCTTCCAGAAACATGCTGATGCCAACTTCCCAAAGCGGATGTTGGGCACTGGAGCAGCAGGGTTTTAATTAAAACTGGGTTAGTAGTTCTCTCAATATATGTTTATGCTAGGTCTTCAACCGCCGGAGGAACGAAATACCGTGTTAAACAGCATCTTCACCGCTGCACTATTTGCTGTTTGTATCATAGGCTGTCAAAATTACAGCCTGAGGACGGCCTGCCTTAGCGACATATGTGTCGATAATCCCGTTTGGAAAGATAGAATGTTTTAAAGGTGGAAATTTTTCTTTCGATAGCCTGACGGTGGTTGTAGCGTCAGCGTCTGTATCCGGCACCTGCAGATGCATCAAAGGACTTCGCCTTTTTGGTCATTTGTCAGAGCAGTTTGTAAATTAATGCAACAAAGAGGCAACGGGTCACCACGTGTGTAGTCGAAGAACGTTGCGTTAACTAACCAACCCCAGATAGCCTGAAGGGACTGCTATTGCGGGATGAATCCGAGGTCAGGCGTGGGTTCAGTGCTTTTACCACAATACTTGACTTTACAGCGAAGCTGTTAGCCTCTATTTTGTCGAAAAAAAATGGTTTCGTAAACAGAGAACCCAGGCACGGTCCAGCAGTTCTCGCCTAAGATGCCGAGCGCATGCGTCAGGCTATAATCAGGCATGCAGCATAGGACAAAGGATTCGTTTTAAAAAAACCGCAAAACAAGCATCGAAACCGCATTAGGGATGATAAGGCGCCTGGGAACACTGAGACTTCCCCTCACCGTATGTTCTTGGTAAAGGTTATGTTTGCCGATTATGTTTGAAGGCTAGGCAGGACTAGCGTTACTAATAGAGCAGTTCTTGCCCAGGACGCCGAGCTCAGGCGTCAGGCTAGGCAAGACCCAACATTTGCCGCCAGAGAAGCCTGGCTCAGGCGACAAGCCCGCCGAGACGAGGTTAAACTTTTCATACCCTCCACTTTCACAGGCTGGGATGGCAACCATTATGATTTGTGTAGCAAAAAGCTACACTACGCTACCTCGGGCAGTCTTCGCGGGGTGACCAGTTTTGACCTTGAGAACGAGAGGTCAAACTACACCCCCTTCCGCAAGCGCCCGGCACGGAGCAGCGGCTCGATGGCGGGGAGAGATCGGCGGCAGAGGGACAGGCGAGGAGGGAACGGAGACGTGCGCGAGACCTGGAGGAGGAAGGCGAGGAGGCCGCCGCCGCATTGATAAGCGCGCGCCACGAAGGCACAGAGACAAGTGCGATGGAGGAAAACGAACATTCAGTTGTGGTCGCTCGTACAGCGGCGAGGCTTAAACAACGCCTTGAGGCGAAAAAGAGGAAACACGCTGCTATTGCGTATAGCTTCGCTAAGTGAATGCCAAAGAATTGGTGCCCATCTACGGAACGTATGATCTCATTATCATCGTCATATTTTTTTTAGTTTCCGGCTTTTCTAGTCTGCTGAAACCAGTGGTGCGATTGTGGAGGAGGATGAAGAGGAGAGAGAGAGAGAGAAGAAATATTTTTATTTCTCCAGTAGAGGCTGATGTGCGGGCCTCTCTCCGTGGAAGGCCTTTCATGATGAAGAATGGTGCGATTGCATCTTGCCGTTAACATCATAACCCTTTTCCCTTTCCGTCTGTTTCTTCTTCACTCCGTTGCTGTGTCCAAGTCTCGGTCAGTCGCCCCTGCTCGGCCGATATCTACGCGTTTGAACTATATCTACGCTATCTTTTGCTACTCGTTTAATTGCATCTTTTGCTATTAGAATTTCGTCTAAATTATTCATTCAGTTCTCAGTACGTGTCTAAGACGTTTCTCGGTCGACGGCCACAACGCATTCACTAGGGCCCCCTTTTAGAATGCTAGAGGATTGAGCTATGGTGGCGTTGGGGATGCATGATGATTTCACGATTCGGAAACCTTCGGTTCGATTCCCACCCAGAACCAAATTATCCCTATTTTGTTTTTAAGCCAATCACTTAACTTTTTAGGGGGTTTCCTGAAAAATAATTCAGCGTTAATGCGTCCATTTTTTGATCTGTCCTTTTTATGTTCTTTGCGTCATCGGCCATTTTGTGTTATTCCACCCCCCCCCCCCCCCTTTTGTTTTGCTACGACAATGTCGTGTTTAGGACAACGCTGTAATAGCGCTTTCCTTTTAAAGAAAAGCCAAGGTAAAGCGGGCTGATCTCGCTGTTCAGAAGCCTCATGTACGCGCCGAACGTTCGCGACTTCCAAGTGCTCGGCTATAGAGAAGCAGAAAAGTAGCGACGTCCGTGAAGGAATGCTATGCGAACACGCCTACAGAAGAGGATCACCCGAGCCTTGATAAAATGGATAGTCAAATTATTACAGCTTAGATCAATCAATTATGGTCGATCAGTTTCACTCAACAATACCCTCAGTGGACGCTGAAATACCCAACACTCCTGCATGGTCATCGTCGTATCTTACGCCATTGCCTCAAGTACAGTAAACCTTCGTTCTACCGCCGCACTATCGTCCTTATAACGGGACAGAAAGCAGACTTCGTTCTAAGCTATACTTCGCTAAAAACTGGAATGATTAGCATTTTTATGCGCTGAAGTGGCGACCAGGAATAAAACGTTAATAATAAATGGATCTGGTCGAAACGAGGGTTTACTGTATCGAGTTGCCCCTGTTTGTCCGGCGTGCAGACCAGTGCAGGCGTGCAGACCAGTTAAAGGGACCCTGCAACACTTCCAATAAACGCTTTCACGCTTTCCTTCGCGCCTAAGAGCACTGCGAAAGCGATAGGTATCACCAGCACGGAGCGGCACTGCGTGGTTTGCTCGTCACAGCAGATGCGTCTGCCGTGTCTGCGTTGCTTTTGTGGTTTTCTTCTTCAAATGGCTATCGAGTGCGTTCATTTCTTGGACTGGAGGAAAGCCGACCAATATCCGCTACACCACCGTAATGACGTAATTCCAGCGGGCGAAGAACGCCAAGACAAGGAAAGAGAGAGAAATCTTTTGAGCAAGTTTTCAAGTTATCTGATGGGTGTAGAGCAGTACTTTCTGGCTGAGGCACTTTGCGACCCCCTAATTGAAGTACTGGGTCTGTTGGGAACAAGATCTGCAAGCATTTAAGATTTCGAAAAAAGTTGAAAAAAGAAAGTGTTGAGGGGTCCCTTTAAGTCAGCAGGGTGCACTCTTTTCCCGTGTTCTTCCTAACGTGTGTCGTGCACCCACAGTGTTGCCCCAGTGTGTCTGCGTGTCTTGTCGCCCTGTTTCCCCGTGTTGTTGTCGTGCTTCCCTGTGTTGAACCCTGTGCGTTCTCTTTCAGGAACACACCGACAGCAGGCTGTACTGGGACGACCCCCGCTTAGGGGTTTACCATGTAAGCGGCCTTTGAGCTCAGCACATGCCACCGCCGCTGCTGCCTCTGGCCTTGCTCTGCCCGCTCTCCCTCCTTTGCATTTGCTCTTGGTTCATGCACACCGCTCCGCACGTGCACATTAGAATCTAGCCCTTGCATCCTTGCACTGCGCTGCTGTCCACCGGCTTTTCTCTGCGTTTTCTCAGTTTTTTAAACGTTGATTTTTAGCCGAGCCTTACAAAATGTCCCTCCCTAAATGTCCGACCTACCATCCCCTAGGGAGGCTAAAAGATCTCACTAACCAACGAGAACGGTGCTCCCACAGAAGTCCTCCCATTAAAGCAAAAAAGCTTCGGTACTACGCAGTTATCTTCCTATCAGGTGCTCAGTGGGCGTGCGAACGCATAGTGAGATTGCAATGCATTTGCCATAGACGGCACAGCTTCGGAGAGGCAACAGTACGCCAGCACACGTTGGCAAACGCCGCTGTCTCTTGTCTAATTACCGGTTTTAGTGAGCCTTGCAGTGAAGATAATTTTCAAATCCTCCGGAACAAATTGTTGTTGGTTCTCTTTTTATTTCGTGCTCGAAAATTCTGTTGGGTATGCAAGTCGACTGTTTCGCTGCGCAAACGATTCTCAGGTAAATTAAAACTAACCGACGAGGTTTTAGGAGTCCTAAAAATGCTTTATTTTTTCTTACTCGGAGCCTAAACGTTTCAGTAGTCAGTTGGCGCATTTCTTGCGACTTGCCTGTTGGTCTGTTTTGCTCGGGCCGAAGAGCCCTCGCATTGCATGCGACTTTGAAATTTCAAGCTTGCTTGTTCGAGGATTAATGAATATGACATGAAGCTGTCATCATCGCCATTAAATAACGTTACACAATAAAGCATGCGCAAGAAAATAAATAAATGCGAAATAAAAAAATTCGCACCTCCGCTACTGACACGTATTCCGATAACCAATCGTACGCACACCGAGCAGAGTGAACTGACAGTACATTTTTTTCTCTCTAACCAAAGCACCTGGTTTGGCTATTTAACGTATTAGAAATACTAAAAAAACATGTTCATGCGGCCAATAGTACAAAACACCGTGTGCGCGACAACGGGAGACAGTTTTGTGTACACAACGTGTTTTTAGGGGCCAATTTTATTCTCTTTCTTTATTATTGTCTCTGCCTATGATCACTCACGTGCCATTTCATTGCAGGAGTGCTTTTTAAAACTATAAACTCCGAACAAGCTGTGTTCCTCGTTCTCCTAACCCTTTTTCTGATTCTTCCTCTTTTCTTGTGAAACGAAAGAAAACGAACAAATTTACACCCTATATACCCTACGCCGACATGACTAGGTTGATCATAGAGTTAGCGTGATCACTAATCATGGTTTTTGTCATCGCCTCCGCTGATTCTGCGTAAAGGCGAAATGGGGAATAACCCAAAATCGGCGCATTTTACTGAATCCAACGTGTCTGTTCGAGAATCCGCCCTCATCGTCCCCAGTAAAAGAAAAGGAGAAAATTGGGGTAAGAAATGACTGCGGGCTTAGATAGCAACGGACTAACAACTAACGTCTGTTAAACTGAAAATAATGCTTCGCTTTCTCACCAGAATCGTCTAAAAACAAGCGCCACGATGTGCATGCCGTATAGCGTAGACTGTCGCCTTGTGCTACCCTTTCCACTGAGGCCTTCAGTGTACGCCACTATCGACGCCTCTGATGCAAGCCGGCGCTCATTCTTTCCTTCGTCTGGGACCGCGTCGACGCTCCTTATTCAGATAAGTGATGCATGACCATTTCTCTCCTAGGCTATCATTATCATCTCCCAAGAATGGTCGGCAATATTCATTATCGACACGAGGCAGTGTTCGCCAACGAGGGGGCGGAGTGAGTAGGAGAGAACGGAGGAGTGTTTCAAAAGACGGAACAACAGGCACCGCTACAATTGGGAAACTATACGGCGCAAGTCGCACGCGGGGAGGTACAGTATATCATTGGTGTATTGTCCTTGTCCATGTCTTCGTCCACTTGTACGGCGGTTTCACAACATGGCGCATCAACCGCCCCAAGACAGCCTCTGTAGTGAGCTACTCCTTTCCTAAAATAAGAAGACCCGATAAAGTTCTGACCTGCAATCGGAAAAGGGTAACGCTAAGGACAACGATAAAAACAACGGACGGATAAAGGGGTAAAAGGAAATAACAAGAAGCTATTATTTGCGAGACGCCATATCCAGGATGCAATGCCGCTGCTGTTAACGCGTAAGGATGTTAGAGCGTAATTTTAAGTTACCTCTTCCAAATGAAATCAAAAGTCAATCAGCATTGAAAAAAAAAACCTAATTACTGGGTTATATATCTAATGATTATCTTACATATAAAAACCTAATTGTTATCTTACACCTAAAACGGGTAATAATACTTTTACACAAAGCAGCATCATACACCTTTAGTTCATAGGGTACCAACTGTAGTGAAATGGATTGAAGAAAAAAGAGCGCTAAACACATGGCACCAAAACGAAGAACGACGACATAGATGCGACGACACAGATGCGCATCTTTGCCATCGAGCCTTGATTTTGTGTCGTGTTTTTGGCGCTCTTTTTTCTTCAAGTGGAATGCACCAATTAGCCGGACAATATATTTTACAAGAGTAAGCAAGCCTCGTATTTGACCGACAAAACAGCCATCACACGACTGAAATAGTGAAAATATCTCAAGTGATTTGGTTCCTACAAAATAACGGGTACAGGGAAAAATGTGGCAGGCAACTTAATGTCGCTCGTGTTAATGCGAAGGCCTCAGAAAAACACTATGTAAACTAAGCAAACGCGAAATAAAGGCCCACCGCCAAGTTAGTGCTGATTACCCGCCATTAGTGCACGTCCAGTAGGTTTAAGAAACGCCCGGATAGAGCGGAGCGAGATTCTAAACGCACTCTCTCTGGGTAGTTGAAACGTGGCAGATAGCATCCACGTAAAGCCGGGACACGCGCAGACTTTTCGATATCGAATTTCTCCCGGTAGAGCAGCAACTCCGGGAATGTCTTCCACATGAACTGAGACAGGCTGCAGACTATCCCTACTACTCTATACTCACCACCGGGTTTCGCGAACGTCTCCTGTGCTCTGTTTTTGACAGCTGCGGAAACTTCATCCCTATTCGCATACAGCACCGCATCATTTGAGTAGGTCTACTAAAGGCAACAACACGCCGGCGAGTTATTACTCAAGCGCCGTCCAGCCAAAGTAACCATAGACTATCAATCGAATAAGTTCCAGAATTTTACACAGACAACCACAAATCATCCCGCAAGCCTTTTTTTTTATAACGTTGCTTCCTTGTATATGGTATGGACACCATGCGCTTGCATAAGGCAGTAAACGCTAACCGGCGGTGAGATCCGCTTCCATAAAAGGGGTGTTTTGCCATAATAAAAAATTCGGAGATTTCTTGCTCTGCCGTTACTGACGAGGCTGTATCACGGGACATTTCTTACTTTTTTTTAAGGCAATGCACAAAGAGCTTGGCGGCTTACAAGACGTCATGTAACAAGCCATCACAGCATACTAGCTTGCGGTGCGCCTCTATTCAGCTTTCGTATTTTGCTTTGAATTTATTTTCGCCCATATACCCATAACAATTTAGTTTGACAACACAGGTGTGCACTGTATTAAAAAAGACGGTGGGCCACTGAAGCTGGTTGTGTCTTTGTTAAGGCACCAAGATAACGAACTATCGGCAAATAACGGGTTGCTCCTCAATTTGGGAGGCTTATGTTCCAAATACAAACTTGTTGTTCTAGAACCGAGGACACGGGTTCGATACCCGGCCGCGGCGGCCGCTTTTCTGATAGAGGCGAAAAGCAAGAACGCCCGTGTGTACGATATTTCGGCGCACGTTAAAGGAGCCATGAAGGCAAAATACAAGTTTGTTTTATTCGAAAGATTTCGTGTTTTATAGTGCCCCCAGGGCTTGTCCGGATGCAAGCTATGTTTTGTTCACTGAGAAAATAATCAATTTACGTTAAAATTTTGATTTTCGCGCTAAATCGTGTGTTTGCGTGGTCTGCAATGACATCACAGGAACCGACCGCTCTGCAGGCGAATGGCAAGCCTTGTTTACCGCTAGTGAACCTAGATGGCGCCACCATACCTTGGCAAGCCGTTTTTTTTTGCCTCTGGTTTGGTTTTTACCGCATTTGAACCTGGCTTGTTTTTGTTCAGGGAGAAAATAATCGTTAGGTGAAACAGAGTGCTCGCTCGACAAATATGGTCGCGTAAGACACCGTTGCTTGCGTCAATCGGCCAGTGTTTTCTAAAACTACCCCAAAGCCGCAGTACCAACAAAGTACGCGCAGTACAAAGTTCGCGCAGTACCAACAAAGTACGCATCGGTACTTCTATGTTTACGCGTGCTTTCGTAACTTCCTCTGCCGGTCTCGCCATTCTTACAGCTTTGAAAAGGATGTGGCCTAAATTTAGCGCTAATAGCCCGTTCGGCAAGCTTATAAGCTCTACCTAATTTGCATTTGCTTTTTGCGGCCTCCGCCAATCGCAGAGCTGGCTGGTATGACATCATAGGTTCTGTTACGGGAAATGAACGATTGAGTCGCATGGCCTTTCCCTTTTTTCCTAATTATACAGCTTATTTGAGCGAAGTTTACGGTAAAAGTGGTGTCAGTAGGATTCTAACAAGTGAATATTTTGAATGAACCAAACTCGTGTTTTGTCTTCATGGCTCGTTTAAAGATCCCCAGGTGATCAAAATTAATCCGCAGCCCTCCACTACGGCGCGCCTCTACCCTACAATCAATCAGACATCAATTGTTCTAGAACGAGCAGTTTATAGTAGATATAGCACACAGCTGACAATTTTTCGTACCGTCTGACCAGCCTCAAGCTGCGTTCCAAGCACACCAAAATAGCACAGCTAGAGAGCGAAACCCGTTTCCTTGCGGGGACGCTGGTTGAGTGTATCATTCCGGTCAGTTTAGCTGGTGGATGGGTTTCGCCGCGTAACAAGATTTTCCATTTTACTGAAGTAGGAGGGAAAAATCGGAAGATTTGTCACATTTACTCTGGCGTTCTGGGTCGGTTACATCCATGCCGGCTTATATCCCCGAGTGATTGGATCAGATTTGTAAAGTAGCTTCTATGGTTTCATGTTTTTCTGAAGCTCTCTCCACCTTACTGTAACGTCCTGGCGGCACACTCGTTCTTCCCGTAAGCAAACGCCTGGGAAATGTTTGGCACAGGTATTTCCTGTGTTGCTTTCGCGAAAACGCTTCCAACGTGTTTTATTCAACGGCAGACTCCTCGAAGTGGTATGCCACCCAATTTAACTCTGTCCCAAGTTCAAATATTATGCAAAACATACAGTATTAAAACTAGAGCGGTTACGAAACTGCCTTTTCGAAAATGGTACGGTGCTTTGCATAAAGCGAGCGTACTGCCTACTTGTAGCACATACATGCCTTTCGCATGCTGACACCATTTCGCTGTGAGCGGGCCAGGCAACTTTGTACTGTTGGAGTGCGAAGTCTCCAAATCAAGGTTACAAAGGGAAAGAGTTCCGCGCGAGCAAGCACACGCGTCACTATAGCAACACCTAGGATAGTCGGTGGGTGGCGCTGCAGGCGCGAGCATTCGAAGTGCGTCGTCAGCTTACGCGCACGGCTAGCCGGTGCTATCACCGCTCTAGCGCTATCACTCCCATTTAAAATGCAGAAATGACTTTCAATTTTTTTATTATTGCGTGGGCAATATCTGGGGCATGTCTGCAAAATTATCACGGCGCTCTGTTCATTTCTTCGTCGCTCTCTAACCAGAATGAGTGATAGCGAAGCAGATAATGACAAGTGGAGATTACACACGACGAACCTTTGGAACGCTGGCCACGTAGCCATGGATACAAGTAGAAGCGCGGAGCGCCAGCTGCCGCTGCCTTGACGGGTCTTGTGACTTCCGCGACCGATTGTATGCGTTGTAAAATTGAGTCTGCAGCCAGTGCGGGTAGCAAAGGAGAAGAAATGGTAATGACGCCGATGAAATTCCGATCCTGTTGCGCAACGCAAGAAGCGAGAGCCAGCCGGTGCAGCTGCTAAAGCGACTAAGCGTGGTCATTGAAACAATACGCTAAGCCCTGTTGGCACGACGTACACCCGGCGTCAAAATAGGCCGGGGCACGCGAGTGCATGGCAATATGCATTGCCGCGACATCTGACGTTGCACTTCTGGTGTCGAGACATCGATGTGCGCGTGCGCGTCCAACCACGCTCGCTAGCCTGTCTTTTACTTCGCTTCAAACGGTAGCGCTGATCACATTCAGAGCTTAGCACCAGGGGTCACTTTCTTTGCTCAACATGTCTTGCTCGCACACGCTTCACCGGCCGAAGGTGAGAGGGAAGATGCGTTGCTCGCCCTGCCCTGCTATGACCGATAACTAATCTTGCCCGTCTCGCGATGACAAAATTGTGTCCCACATATGCTCTCCCACTTCGGTATTTCTAACAGTGACGCTGTTCTTGTGCTTGGCTTGACTACAGCCTGTCCTTGTATCGTTTTACGCTCCCTCCAGAGTTTCCAGCAACGCGTTTGTGTTTACAGGTAAAGCCGACTTTATGAAGATCGGCGGAAGCTTGGTCTTTGTAAGCTGGCCTTCCGACAGCGCCTGTAGCGCAGCGAAGCATGGAAATCTACGGAGGGAGTATGATGAAAGAAAACGGCTTTAGGTAATGTGTTATTAAATGTATGTAAAAACAAGTTCAATAAAACTATGCTGATAGGACGATTATACCGCTATGCCGAGTTTCGTTTACTTGTCGTTATTAGGTAGTGAAGTTGTAAACGTTGGATAATTAGTTTGTTGTCATTATAACGCAATCTACGGAGAGAGATTGCCATGTATTGGAGAAAACAGTCGCAACTGTGGCTGCGCGCTGTTTCAGTAGATATCAATCACAATCGGTGGAACGAGTTGTAATATTTTTTTCTAAAACATGCAATTGGTTGTTAACTAAGAATGAGCCCACAAAAAGAATACGAACTGAAGCGAGAAATAATCTATTTTATGAAGGTGTGATGAGACTTCACCTTGCACACGTTCTAAAACAATTAATGAAGGGGAAACGCGAGAAGAGTTCAGCGTGTTCCTGGGTTTGACAAAAAATTAACAAAAAATTCAGTGCCCTTCCACTCAGTGAAGAAGGATGGCCATCAAAGCTGCGGTGCCGAGCCTCAACGTGAGCTTTGACTGGGTTCAAGTGGTGCACGAAGCAAAACACGTTTGTTTGTAATTTGCGATTCAGCATAGCTCGTGGTTAATTGACTGAATGAACTTTTGATTGACTAGAGTTTTCTTCCGGTGGACAAACATGGGGCTGTCCGTTTCCCTCCCGTAGAATCCCATATGTACTGACAGCGGACGAGAATTGCACAATATTTACAATTTCACTGTGAACCATGCAATTTTGAAAAATATAAAACCCGGCTTTGTGTTAGATTCGTCTTAGCGGCTAATTGTCATATAATTTCTTTCGGTATAGTTTCAATGAAATAAGCGTTAGAGCCACTTTCTGTGATGGTATTCTTTCCGAAGATTGACTTGATTCACTGTTCAACAGTCGACGCGGGAAAGCCATCTTACAAAGATCAAGCTTACAACGATCCCCTTAATGTCTGCTTCACCTCCTAACACAAATGAATTGCTTGGAAGACATTTGAGGGAACAGCCCTTTGGCGCCATTCTCTGGGCTCAGCCGCGTCGGCGTCGTCGTGACCGAGCGAACGATGGGAAGGCCGACAAGTGAAGGAAAGCAAAGGAGGAGAATGTCGCGAAATTGCGAGGGGAGTAGGTTCGCCGTGGTGGCGCGAGCCTGCGGTCTCCGAAAATGTGCGATGGCACGAGGCGCTCGACGCTTGGAGAAAACGTGAGGGGGGCGTTCACGCGGTAGCCGTACGTAACTGCCGTATCGTGCGCTATGGACGTAAAAAAATGGCGTTTTACACAGTTCGGTTGGCTGAGACGTCAAATGACGTCATTACGTAAAGATATTACGACGATTGCGACAACACTCTGAACCCAGCCTAAAACGCAGTTCTTGTCTACATCTTGTCTACATTGCTCTATTGCCGGAGACGACCTGCTGGATCCTAGCCATAGACAACTTTCCTGTAAAAAAAGAATGCAGTATTTAACACTAAGATATATCAGTCCCGTTTCCGTGTATCCTTTGTCAGAGCAGCGCAGAGCGAGCAACGCATCTTCATCCTCGCCCTTGGCCGATGAAGCGTGTGCGTGCAAGAGGGGTTGCCCAAAGAAAGTGGCCCCTGGCGCCAAGCGCTGAATGTGACAAGCGTTGCCGTTTGTAGCGAATGAAAAGACAGGCTAGCGAGCGTGGTTGGACGCGCACGCGAACATCAGTGTCTCGACACCAGATGTGCAACGTCAGATGTCGCAGTGATGCATTGTGCCAAGCGCTCGCGTGTCCCGGCTTATTTTGACGCCGGGTGTACATTCAAGAAACGGGTGAAAAACGTCTGGGTGCGGATTTCTGAACCCGGAGCAAGGCGTGCATTCCGGTCGCCTCCCTGTGTGCCCGTCGCTTGTGTCTGTCGCCTCCATCTGTCCTCTGTCGCTTTATTGGCGCTACACGAAGTAATGGATTACCGCTACCAACTAGTCATAACACAAACTCTAACGAGCCTCAAGTTTGTGAAGGACAGAGGCGACATAGTCCTTGCGAATTTTTCGAGATACACGAAGAAATTTCAAAGCATTTTTATGCTGTGCGAGTAAACGACAATTGCAGTCTTCCGTCACCACATTTCCCTTATTTTTAACGCATACGGCATGAAGTCAACGTTTTCTTTCTAGCACAATTGAGAAACGCGTCAAGATTTTGCTGCTTTCGTTGTTTTTCTTTGTCTAACTTCATCGCATCGTAGACTGCGGCTCCTTCCAATAAAAACTCTGCTTTAATAGTGCGACGGTTCTCCGCTTACCTTTAATGTTAATCGCCTCACCCCCATTTCTTTACATTTTATCCTGCGAACACGCAGTTAAATGTTGGAAAGTTTCTTGTTTTCTTTGTCGTAAAAACAACAGTTTGCAAGCGGAACTGAGCATGTGGGTTTTAAGCATATTTACTTATAAATATATGTTGTAACTGAGAAGACAATTAATGAAAAAGGTTCTAAAAGGATTTTTGCAGACAAAGCCACCTCATCGCACAAGTTGCGCTCATCCTTTGAAGTAAATTTATGTATGCGAAGTAACTGTTTATTTGCCAACTAATGAAGAACTAACTTAGTAATAATTGAAAGGTCCCGAAATTATGATTTCCAAATTATTTAGGGAGTATAAGGGTGAGTCATAGCCAGGTGGATTTTATAAAAGATGCTACAGATACTCCGACACTGCAGCAAAAAGGATATGCAGTCTTGGGCTACTGACTTTCCTAGGTCAACTTAACAAAGTTCCAAACCGGCACAGAGGGTAAGTGTATTTGTATCTCCGGAAACACCGCTAATGCGTGAAACTGGGCTTCCATTGTGACAAAACGGTTACTTGAAAATCGCGAGGGGGAAGCAGTTCTAGATAACACAATACACGCATCCATGATGAAGAAGGAGGGCAATAGTACACCTTCGTCTTATAAACCACGTATCGGTATATGTTTAGATCGCTCGTAGCTGCGTTTACTTGGTGCGCGAAAAGTCGCCACATGCGTTTGTTCTTCTTTTGCGATTTGGCTCTTTGTAGGTTTCACGATCGATTGGGCGCCCTTTCAGCGGAGGTTGGACGTACTTTTGGCTCTCGCGCTTCTCTCAACTTTTTTTAAGAGAGAGGGCACATTTTTGAAGGCTTTAAGCATATTTTTCTGGACACCGTTATTGAGTCTGCTGAGGAAGACCAGCATTAATTTGTTTATTTTCTCTTACCCTCCCTCCCCATTCCTTTACCCCATCGTGACCAGTGGTCATCCTTTTCTATTAAGGGTTGTCTCTCTCTCTCTCTCCTTTGACAAGTTATAATTGTTGCTATCGTCACTGAATACATCTGTGAGTTTGTTGTGCTTCATCTACCGGACAGCTGTCATTATTGTGGTCACGTGTTAATCGCAATTAGATCACACTTTTGAAACGAACACACATCGCACTTCTGTTCAGACCAAAGGTTGCTAGATATAAATACATATATATATATATATATATATATATATATATATATATATATATATATATATATATATACATATCAAGGTTGCAGTCGTCATTGCCAGTGCTATTCGGCTTTTTTTCGAAATATATAATAGGGCCGAATGACGTGTGCTTGTCACGTTTCTTTGATTCATTGATAAATAAGCGAAAATATAAGTCGAGAAAAAATCCGCCGTTTTCCGGGAGCGGGACTCGAACCCACATCTCCGCATAACCGGTGCGGTGCGTTAACCAATTACGCTATCCCCACAGCGGCTTCTCTCTCGACTTTAAAGCGGGGGTTTATATTTACAAGAGCTCTGAGGCCGGTCAACTAGCGCCGCCCCTCGACTACCGCGGGAGACGTAGAGCGTCTTCTTTTTTCCCAGCGGCCGCCACGTAGAACGTGGTCGGAGGTCGGGGTTAGCAATTGGCATATCCGAACTGCTGGAGCCAGTGCCTCGTAATGCATGTAGCAGAACAGAGAGATACGGGACGAGGGACTCGGTAAAGATACATATCAAGGTTGCAGTCGTCATTGCCAGTGCTATTCGGCTTTTTTCGAAATATATAATAGGGCCGAATGACGTGTGCTTGTCACGTTTCTTTGATTCATTGATAAATAAGCGAAAATATAAGTCGAGAAAAAATCCGCCGTTTTCCGGGAGCGGGACTCGAACCCACATCTCCGCATAACCGGTGCGGTGCGTTAACCAATTACGCTATCCCCACAGCGGCTTCTCTCTCGACTTTAAAGCGGGGGTTTATATTTACAAGAGCTCTGAGGCCGGTCAACTAGCGCCGCCCCTCGACTGGCAATGACGACTGCAACCTTGATATGTATCTTTACCGAGTCCCTCGTCCCGTATCTCTCTGTTCTGCTACATGCATTACGAGGCACTGGCTCCAGCAGTTCGGATATGCCAATTGCTAACCCCGACCTCCGACCACGTTCTACGTGGTGGCCGCTGGGAAAAAAGAAGACGTTCTACGTCTCCCGCGGTAGTCGAGGGGCGGCGCTAGTTGACCGGCCTCAGAGCTCTTGTAAATATAAACCCCCGCTTTAAAGTCGAGAGAGAAGCCGCTGTGGGGATAGCGTAATTGGTTAACGCACCGCACCGGTTATGCGGAGATGTGGGTTCGAGTCCCGCTCCCGGAAAACGGCGGATTTTTTCTCGACTTATATTTTCGCTTATTTATCAATGAATCAAAGAAACGTGACAAGCACACGTCATTCGGCCCTATTATATATTTCGAAAAAAAGCCGAATAGCACTGGCAATGACGACTGCAACCTTGATATGTATCTTTACCGAGTCCCTCGTCCCGTATCTCTCTGTTCTGCTATATATATATATATATATATATATATATATATATATATATATATATATATATAGAGAGAGAGAGAGAGAGAGAGAGAGAGAGGAACTTTTGAGCGAAAATAGGTTAAAGGAGCGGGGTGGCCGCCGGCACAAGTCTGGCGGCGACAGTAGCAGCTCTGTCCACGAGTAAGGCTTGTACTTCGGGTGAAAGCTACCCAGCGCTCCCTCCCACTGCTCGTCAGAGGGGATTGGAGGGAAGGGGTCAAGAGGGCAGCCCCACCTAGAGTGGGGAACTGTAGCACGGACACCACACGCGGGGCAGTCAGGTGATGGGTACAGGGAGGGATGAATGTGGTAATGTATCGCCCTGCAGGGGAGAGTGTGGGTTTTCAGGAGTCGCCAGGTACGCTCTTGTGAATGGGTGAGTTCTAGATGTTCGGGGGGATATTTACGGCGGGTGAGGCGGTAATAAGTGGCAGTATTGTGGTACGTTGTCAGCCTATCCCTGGTGGATCTGGCCCCATGGTAGGGGAAGAGGCTGGGGCCCGCTCGGATCCCGAGTCCTCCAGCAACGTCATGGGCTGCCTCGTTTCCCGTAAGGCCGGCATGGGCCGGGGTCCATATCAACTCCACCGGGGAGGTTGGGGGATTTTGTGATAGAATTTTGAGCGCAAGCGGCGATATGCGTCCGCGAGCAAACTTTTGGACGGCAGTTTGCGGTTGCTATGGAGAGATGCATCAAAATTAACAAAATTTACGGCTCAGATTACTCGTAAAGTACAGTGTATGACTGATTCTGTATAGTCCTCCCAGTATATGTCGTATTCTGTATGCCTGACGACGATTTTTTATGCCTTATGTGTTCCACGAAACAGACATCTAAGGCTTTCAACTTAAAAGTACGCACTGACCGCTTTAAAGAGACGCCAGAATAAAGGCCTCTAGACACTAGCTGAGTGGCGGGGATAAGGCCTGCCCTTCTTTCAAAAGATCTTGCAATAGAACAGTCTTTCCTTCATCCTTCATAATTTTTTTTTGTTGAAGAAGATTGCATAAGGTTCTATGTCTCTACCCACGAAGATAGCAAACAGGTACGCGCATAAAAACAGATATAAACTCGAATTAATTGTCTTGCCTCGAGAGCTCGCCCGTACACCCAAAATAGAATGGAACAATGAGCCTACATCTCCCGCTCAGAAGCCGGAGGGGGCGAAAGGAAACCGCTGCGCCGGCTTGTATGTTTCTATGCGTTAAAAAGTATATCAGAGCGCAGCTTTAACTTGGAACGCGATAGCGATCAATTACACTAAATTAGCTCATAAACGGCGCTCTGTAGAGGTCGTTCCTAATTTTAGCCTTCAGTCGTTTTTAATGTCTTCTTTATTGCGATGATAACCGTTTTCCGAGAGAATTTGTTCTGTTCTTGTCCAGCTTAACTATTTTCCCCTCTGACTACCATGGAGAAGAGAGTAATTACTACAGATACATACATAGAAGCACCAACATTTTCGTCCTCTCTTGCCACAACGGCTTTCCGATATGAGATGATATTTACAAACCCAAACAACGAGTCGAGGCCGAGGAAGTTCCTAAATCCGGCCATTCGATGACACCTGGCGCTTTATCTTTCCTAGCGCTGCTTGCTTTGTAAACCTAAGCTTTGCCCTTTCCAGCTGCTCGTTGCAGCAAACCTTAATGGCCTACGGAAGGGAGTCCAAGACTGTGATCAGGCCGAAGAAACAAATGATGAAACGGGATGGGGTGAGAGAAGGGGACAGGCGCTTTCACCGCTCGCTTCGCCTTCGTTGCACTCCTCGTCCTTCAGGGAAAGGGAGGCGTGATTATCCTGGCATCGCCTTCTTAATTCGGGGCACGAACAATGCTGTCTCCCGCCTATATATAACCAACCCGCGAGCGTCTGCTCCGTTGTCATGTTCCGGTGGCGCGAAAACTAAACGTAAAACAGAACTGAGGGAAGCATTGTCGTATCTGAAGCTGAGTCACGTTTATATACGGCACTTCCAACTGTGTGCGGAAGGAGCCAGCTTGGAAAAAGCGAGATGATGCCGGCTAGAGCAGGAGAGAGAGAGGGTTTGCTTTGTTTCCCCCTTCCCAGTAGCGGCTGTGCCAGCGATTGCAGTATAATCGCGGTGCCACGTGGCCCGTTGATATATCACTCCACGGCGAGCGATTGTTATTGCTGTCGTGTTCCGTCGGTGCGGACGCCGTTGTTTTTCACCCACGCCTCGAGGAGTTTGTTCCTCCTCCATCTTCTCCTCCTACTACTACTTCTTCCCCAAGCGGCGAGAGTGAGGAACGCCAGGCCGGAGGGTTGAAAAAACGAAACGTGGGCGGCAGTTAAACGACAAGAAGGGCTGTCCAGTCGGCCCGACAGCGCCGAGATTGATTTTGCGATCAGGGAAGTATAAACTGTTGCTCCACTTAGTCAGGTTTTGTAACTCCCCCCTGAAACGACGAGCTTATAAATTTATCCCTTTTATTTTCTTTTCCCGCACCTATTTTAAGTGTATGCAGCACTTGAAAAAAAAAGAACTATGGGGGCACGTAAACTGCATTTATTATGATCTGTAACTGCGAGACCATTACGTTTCTTCAAGTTTCTCCCAGAGCTTAATGTTACGACTAAATTTTGTGGAGTTTAGATGTTTTTTATCTGTCCGAGTGTAATGTTGCTACTTATGGGGTGGCAGCAACGCAAAACGCCAAACCGGCCATATTGCGATCTCTCAACTGAGTTAAGCTCAACTTGAGTCATAAAGTGTATCGTCCGCGAAGCAGTGCTCAACCACGCGCACAGAGCCATGTTTCGATTCCCTCGGGTTCAAAGTACGCGCTTTAAGACAGCCTGCGCCATCTAGTGAATTGCCCACGAGGCAGGGCCCAACAAAGCGACATGATGCGGTGCAGCCAATGGGAATTTGCGTGCCGTTTGGCCGCCACGGGTATGTGATGGCGGTTGGGATTTTTAACAATGAAACAATATAATAGTTCGCAATAAAAGAGTTTACAGTGAGACATTGAGCTTTAGAAATCTTCTAAGCTATTGTAATTTTGTTCACTCAAACATTCCTTCACAGGCATCTTGTCACTAAATATAGCGGGTAGGATAGGCACCGCCTTGTAAATGTGTGGGGCGCGGCTTGCAGTAAATATCCTAAGCCCACTGTTATACTCACGGCCTGTTACCTACACGCCTGTAACAGGGCAAGGCTTCAACTTCAAATTTACACCCCGACATAACACAAAATGTGGGGATGAAAAAATGAAATCGTACCCATTAGGGCATCTCCAGCAAGAGCTTCCAACTTCTGTGCGACCTGACCCTCCTTCCTGCGCTTTATTGGTAGCAATTCCCAAAAGCGGTTTCTCTAGATTCTTTTGGCCGAATACCCTGTCAATTTATCCTAGAAGACGTGTCAACGTTTTCTAATTGCGGCAGTGGTGCCCAAAGGCTAGTTAGGAATTATAGGGTAAAATTGTACGCTAAATTATCAGAAGTAACACTTGGACAGCAGAGGCTGTCCTTTTGAACGTCTTCTTCGAATCAATGTAGTTTACGTGGTATCCCTAGTGGACACCTTACGATGTGCGCACAGTCACCTTTCTATAAGTCTCCACCAGAAAAAGAAAGCTTACCGTACTATGGCTACAGGGCGCCTTCATGGGCAGATGCATGTCTGCCTATCGATTCCGGCCACATGCCTTCAAGAATACACCTTAGTAATGCAGTGTGAAAGCGCTCGTTTTTGTAGCTGTGGAGAGCTGGCAGCATCCAAACTTCGTAAAGGCATGACGTCGCAGCGAAGCAAAACGCTCGTGGCCGAAATTATCAAAATTAATACAATTTTATTTAAATAGGCATTAAGGAGGCATCGAGGCGAACGATAATCAAAAAGGACCATTTCCCACATGCGACATTCAAGAGCGGGGAAAAAATGCAGAGAGACATATGCTTTCGCACATAGGCGAAACCAGATGCGCGAGATTTCTGTTGACATCACATGCAAAGGCAATTGGCGAATAGTGTGCGACGTTCGGAATGCAGCTGCCGTCATCACCAGTCAATCTGTTGAGTGGATATATGGCATCACCGCCAGCCACTCCAACTGAGTGGGTACGCCAGGAGAGACGTACAGTTGGTTACGCCATCCTTTCAGCTTCAAGTGACGTCACCTCTTGTGACGCCACTGCAGTGCAATGTGTAACCAATGGGTGTGGATATAAATACATATTGAATACTGCAGTCAAAGAAATACTGGAACGACAGAAAAGACTCGTAAACCCCCGCCACAGGAAATGAATTACGTAGACGGTTTCGTTGTTAGACTGCGCTACACCTCAGCAGAAACGGAACGGTCTCTATTTCAGTTGGCCAAACGTCATTCAAAACGATATATCGTAACAAAAACATAATTTATGGGGTAGTCAGGAAGCTTTTATATGTATTAGAACTTTTCAAACGCAGTTTATTGGTGCACGAAATTTATTTTCACAGTAGCTCACATCACCTCTGAAAAATGTAATTCACAAATGACGGAACGGACCTCAGTAGCTCAAGAGTCCTGGCGTCACCTTTAGTCTAAATGGTCATTTACACAATCGGAGAAATTGTTCGCAACGGTCGTACACGTCTTGCATGCGGCTACCCTGCGCGCTGAACAGAACTCCCAAGCATTCTATGACGTAACATTTGCGCACAACTAAACACGTCTTCTGGAATAAGCATAGGGCATGTGACGCATGGAGAGAACTCCTTACCCTGCCATCGGCATCCTCCTACGCTCTGCGCACTATGCGGGAGCTGCCCGAGTCAGATTTCGCTTCTCAAATGAGGTAGCCTGTTCTACTGCCCAATGAAAGAGCAACGGCGGTGATTTCCCTTTTGGCGCCGCGACTGCATCCTGTAGCGATCAAATTTGTGCCTCGGAAAAACCCCACGACTGCCGCCTCGCGCAACACGATGCCTTGCCATACGCGTCAAGGTTTAGGAATATTCCGCGCCGGATTGAATCGTAGATGTAGACAGATGGGCCTGTAGCTATTCTTGTGTTAAAAAAAGACACTGCGAAAGCGGGGTTGCTCTTGCTCCAGTTTAATTTAGAATCTTAACTTGGGTGGGGTTGTTTGCGCACAGCGCGTATGTGTCCCTTACACTGGTGTCCAAAAAAAAAGAAACGTAAAGACGGTAACGCTGAAAAATCGGCTTTCGCGATAAACGTGAAAATAAGAAAGCACCGTCCTTTGTGGGTGCCCTAAGATATCACAGTAAGCCGGATCCGGGCTTATACCCCTGCCACACGGCAAAGTTAATGTGAATCCCATCGAATGTGAATCGTTCCAAAAGACGTTCGTTTGCTGCCACACGAAAAATGTAATGACATTCGATCAAAATGACATTCGGGCCCTAAAGAGATTGCGGAACCCATTCGACTGCGTTCTGCCACCAAATGTATTATCTCGACACCAGAGACTCGGTGGGAATTCACACCCAGAAACGATCACTAAAGCGTCAGTGGCATTATAATACGTTTACATGCATATAATTCTTTAGTCATTTATTTTTTATACCAAACAAGCCAAATAGAGAAAACTGTAAAAAAGAAAACTGTAAAAAAGAAAACTGCTAGTTTCGCTACTGGGCCAGCCTCAGTCGGTGTGGTGGGCGCTACTGGCCACGTTTGTTTAAATGTTCCGTGCTGGTGCGATGGCAGTGTTTAACCGTGTTCAATAAGTTGATGAAACTGTGCTTAAAGTACATACAAAAGTGCAGTAAACATATTTGAGCTCTTTTCGCTCAGTTTTTCCAAGTATTGAAGCGCTTACTAAAATATTTCCACTACGCAAGTTTTTACCCATCGCAACTGCCAACATTTGCAGAAGACATTAATTTTGGCCGTGTAGCAGCGCGTCAAGAAAAGAGCATTAAGTCGAACGAATGACATTCGATGGGAATGTCATTAAATGTGCCGGGTGGCTGAGGTACTAGTAATAGGAACAATAACGCGAAGCACTTGCGCATTTCCGACATCTCATGCGTAGAAACCATCAGTCCACTCCAGAATTTAATGCCGAAGATCGGTCTGTTGGTCAAGCCACCCTTTAGAAAGAATGCCAACAATCTTTTTTAGATGTATAGAAAAGAGTTTACAGCCCGGAATATTTCTTGTCCGTGGACCGGAAAGCGGGGCTGCACAGGCGGCCAAGGCTCGAGAGCCGAGCAGGGTAGAACGAACGATAGTACAGTGGGGCAGAAATAAAGCGCAGAACATGGGCACGTCATGTTAGAATGCGCGGGAGTGTTCCGAACCACGCGTCTGCATATATCGCAGTGTTCGTTTGAATAAAGAATAAGCGAACTGGAGTCACAAAAATACGATGGATGGACCGCGGCCTCCGCGATGAAAGGGGCGCCGCCAACCTGATGGCGGAAACCATGGATAGGCACGGGTTTGCAAAATGAGGCACGTACCAATTGCATAAGTTGCTGTTCCCTACACAGTCAATGCAGTAGAAGTGGTTTTGCCTTCCAGAAAGCATTTTCTGTATATTTTCAGGTTTTGAATAAAAAATCCAGCAATCTACATATTTTAGCATTTACATGAAAGCCCTCTTTACATATTTGACACGTTCCTCTGCTTGCTGCCCTTAACTCAACCGTTACTCTTCCTTCGACAACTTGCACGAAATTCTAGGGTTGTACGGCTGCCCGAAGGGACTGTTTTTCTGATAAAGACGAAATGCAAAGCCGTCCGTGGGTCAAACATTCGGCGCTGAGGCGCACTTCGTGGCCCAGGCGCTTCTTAACGCGGCAAGCTTTATTTCAATTTGAAATTTTCAACGGCTAGCATACTGTGTGTACCGAATAAAACAGGTTGGAACACTATGAAAAGCGACAAGCAAAAAGACGTTTTTGCTTGTCATTACCCGGTCGCGCCACTTCCACAAGCAGCTCAGAAGCTGAATCGCCTATCGCTTTTTTTTTTCAGTCGGCTCCTGTATTTGTGTTCCAACAGCGCATGCAAATTTGTGAGCCCATTGTTTACACGAGTAGTTCATACGCAGTAGCCTTTGAGCATCGCTTCGAATAGTGTCACTAGATAAGATACAGAGTACCGTCACTGAGGCACGTAAGGGAGCAACGGCGGCCATTTTCGTCTTTATCAGTGTTGTCAGGTTGCCCCACCTGCGGCCTCACCACAAGATTTGACGAGGCCATTTGTAAACAACACTGCCGAAGACGCAGCAACACGGCATCTTCGGACACACTTCCGCAGCTGAAATGCTCTTCAGCGAGTCATCTTTGATTCGCATTCGGAACGGCCCCAGTCGCGCGCAGCCGCAGAGCGGGGAGGACAAGCTGAGACTACCACAGTTGGCCGACAGGAAACGCATAAACAACAAAATGGCGATGCCCATGAACCGTCGCAGTGTAACCAAATGTCACGTGATGCGAACTGACCAATGATGACGGCGGCGGCACGGAACAATAGGAGAAAAGAGTGCCGATGCTCTGTAACCTTATCTAGTGACACTAGCTACGAAAGCATAAATTTCGACCGTGTTACAGCAGCAGTCAAATCAGCTTACACGGGGGGAGCTCGTGAATTAACTGCTTTTACGTGACATATGGAATGCTTGCTGCCCACTGCATCTCAGAAATGTGGCTTTCAAACCTATCCACTCCTGGATGAATTCCACTTGCAACTTAGCTAGAACTTGAATGTCTGCATCCGTTTTTTCAGCATCTTTTAAACGGCACCAATGCACGAGTAGCTGTCGGAAAGAGTGAGTGAGTTCCCATTCACATACGTCCTGCCGTTACCTTTAAGCTGTCTGTATATCAGTAAACGGAACCCCTTTTAGAAAGCGGTATCCAGACCCAGTCTCTGAAAGTGGCAAACGCGGACATTTCCTCGGTCCATTCACGTCACTCAAACCTGCGTGACGTCAGCAGCTGTCGCGGCCGAAGTACCCTGCTGCGCGACTGTCACAGCCCGAGGTCTTTGTGTCGCATTTTCCTGATTATAAATAGAAAATGCCGCAGTCGTTGAGTGAATGAACACAGGTACACCGTTGAAATGGTTTTCTTACGGGCAATACGCGGTCGTAGCTAAGGGGTGTGGGTTAAACTGGAAACAGGCGGAGAAAAAAGGGATGAGACGGAAAAGGAACAATAAGCATTCCACCATGTAGTCGTGGAACGCTGTTTATCGCTCTGAAGGCTGGCTTTCAATCTTACGTCCAAAAAGAAGAAACACTAGGAGTCTGTCTGCTCCTGTCTCGGGCGAAATCCAAAGGTCGCGACTTGGAATCATCCCTCAGAGAGCCTTATTCGTTCGTTTTCTTGTTTTTGTTATATCGTATGCTTAATTTCTGGCAATCACTTTCACAGCTAAGATAACACGGATCCGTCCCCTATTAAGGCTTCCGGAATAATTGACCGTTGGCCCAATTTGTTTTACCTCCTAAAGGGCTCATCAGCTTGACGCCGTTATCATGTTCTTTTTTTTTCTTTTTTAGAAGGCGTTTTACTGATAAGTTAATTGGCTGGATATGCCTATGTTTGGATTCTGCGCAGGCTTATAGTAATAAAAAAAACATTTCAACTATTTTTGCGATTACAAACGCAAATGGCATCACGCTGCGGATGTTTTCAAACAAATGCATCAAAACGCTGCTAGACTTGGTCGTATGTATCGAAACAAAATTCCTGTTGTGGTCTAGCACCCAACCGTAAAATGCATGGTTTCAAACGTTGGTCCAGGTTATGTGAAGAATCTTTCCATTCTTTATCCTCATACATTTGCCCAAATTGGGAGATATAACCGAACGAAATTGCCGTTCTGTGTCGCCACAACAAAATTGCTTTGTTTAGGGATGCTGTTGGCCCATCCAGCCTCATTAACAAAAGAAAACAGTAAGCCCTATATGATGCACATTCGAATGTCCGTCTCACCAGTTATAAATAGGCAGTAAACATGGTGCCTTTCTAACCAAGCTTAAGCTTCCTACTCCAGGTACCATACTATCACTATTGCTGTCGAAGAAACGTTTTTAAGGTTTCCTTTCAAAATACGATCGTTTGAAATTGGTACTCATAATTATTTTATACTATAAACTGCCACCAATGTCAAAAGACCCAGGGTAAACTGCAAGAAAAGAACATATTATGTCTTGTTTGTGACACAAAGACTACTGCCTTATTTTTGTAACGTTTCAGTATTGAAATTTAGCACACTTTAACGAACCCCGCACGGGGCACCTTGAGTAATCTTGGTGACGGTACTGGCGATACCGCGGACCCCGAGCCCCCAAACATAAGCTGGATCCAACCGTGGCGATGTGTTTATAGGTGGAGGGTTAGAAACCACGAACGGTGGCCGTCGGAGCCCAGGTCAAGCTCCGGCGGATGGGCTCCCTGTCTGTTCACCAGGCAGGGAGCTCCGGGACCTCTTTGACTACCAGGGTACGGTCAAAGAAGAAAGTACCCCCGTCTCCCTGCTTTTTCCAATGCCATATGGATAAATCAAAACCCCCCCCTAGACGTGATCGGCCCCCTAAAAGGGGCCGCACCGAAGTATCTTTTCCTTCTTTGCCTTCTATCTCGCTCCCAAAGCCAGATAACTACCCTCGTTTTTTGATCATTGAATCTGTAGACAAATCGAAGCCGGTTTCCTCTCAATCTGTATTTCTTGTTTCTAAATACCTTGAAGGTATCATCGGCAAAACATATGATGCCAAAAAGCTCAGAACTGGTGAAGTGCTAGTTGAAGTTAAAACTCAGCAGCAATCCACAATCCTCCTGAAACAAACCCGCATGGCAGATCTGGAGATCAGGGTCACACCCCACCGCAGCCTCAACAGCTGTCAAGGTGTGATCTCTGAGGCAGATCTCATGTCCGAGACCGAGGCCGACCTTTTGGAAGGCTTAAGGGATCAGGGCGTCACGGCTGTAAAGCGCATATCAATACGCCGAGATGATAAACAGGTAGCAACGAGACACATTATCTTGACCTTCGATCGATGCACTCTTCCAGAATTCATAAATGCCGGTTACATACATTGTTCTGTCCGCCCATACATCCCGAACCCACGGCGCTGCTTCAAGTGCCAACGGTTCGGGCATGGCACAAACTCCTGCCGCGGCCGCCTTACCTGTGCAAAATGCGGCCAACATGACCACCCATCCGAAAACTGTAACACCCAGAGTTTCACCTGTGCCAACTGCCAGGGGCCCCACGCAGCGTGGTCCCGCACTTGCGAGAAATTCCAACAAGAAAAGAAAATAATCAATGTCAAAGTAACAGAGAACATCATCTTCCCAGAGGCGCGAAAGAGGTTCGCCTCTTTCCCCCTGGGGAGGTACGCCGACGCAGCTCGCCGGGGGGCGGAGCGGCGTCTGGTTTCGGCGGGGACCCAGTACCGCGAGTCGGACTTGGTCCCGCCCCCGCCCCCCCTGGGTTGCCTCTGGCAGCCCGACCCGCCTCCGCACCGCTCGCTGAGCCAGCAGCGGTTGTGGTGGCAACCTCTTCTGTCGGGACCGGTGCTGCTCCCGTCCCTGCCTCCCCGTCCTCCAGTGCGTTGGAGGGCGCCATGGACACCACGGGCCCCGCACCGGCTCCCACCGCCACCGCACCGCCCGTGCCACTTCTGGCGCCCCCGACACTTGCGGCGGTGGCGGTTCAAACGAAGGGCCCCCGCAGGGGGTCCAAGTCCGGGGGGCCCGGTTCGACGGGCACACCCAGGACATCGGACGATGAGATGGACGTCGGGCCGTTCTTGCCTGCGGTGCACCGCAAGGAACGCGTCCCGACGCCAAAGCTTCCCGACAAGCCAAGAAAGGCGAGAGTCACAGCCCCGAAAGACGACACATAACCAAACACACACACTCCAGTAGCTCTAACACTAAATAATGGGAAGAGAAAACATAATTCAATGGAACTGTAGAGGCCTTCTTAAAAATCTTGATGACGTGTATGAGATTCTGCATGCCAATCAGCCAAGTGTAATGTGTGTTCAGGAAACACACCTGAATTCCAAGAACACAAATTTCTTGAACAGTTACTTGATATACAGAAAGGACAGGGATGGCTGCACGCACTCTTCTGGGGGTGTGGCCATAATTGCTCGGAAATCCTTAGCATGCCACCCTGTCGCTCTGAACACTGTCCTTGAGGCTGTGGCAATTCGAACAATAATATTTAATAGGTTGATAACGGTATGCTCCATATACATTCCTCCTGATGTTGCACTTTCAAGCTCTGACTTCGAGGCACTGGTTGACCAGCTGCCCGAACCATACATTCTTACAGGCGACCTTAATGCTCACAACTCTCTTTGGGGCTCCTCCAGAACGGATGCCCGAGGTCGCCTTATAGAGAAATTCCTTACATCTTCAGGAGCATGCCTTTTCAACAATAAACAGCCTACATACCATAACATAGGACACAACACATACTCATGTCTTGACTTGGCGATTGGCTCCGCAGTTCTCTTTCCTCTTCTCGAGTGGGGTGTGGGCACTGACCCATACGGTAGTGACCACTTCCCCACCTCACTCACATACATAGGTAAAGGCCCATGCAGTCCATCTTCCCATAATAGGTTCAATGAAGCACGAGCTAACTGGAATACATTTACAGAGACATCCAAACTACACCACACATCCATAGGACACCTACACGTCGAAGAAGCTACCCAACTCCTCACGGCGCACATCCTCGACGCCGCCGAAAAGTCTATTCCCCACGCCTCTGGTGCCCCGCGCAACCAGCGGAGGCCGTGGTGGAATGAGGACTGTAGGCGGGCGCGAGAGGCCCAGAACAAGGCGTGGGGTATCCTGCGCAGGTACCCCACGTCGGGAAACCTTTTATTGTTCAAAAGGGCTAAGGCGATGGGAAAACGTGTGCGCCGTGAGGCAAAACGAGAGAGTTGGCGCTCATTCGTAACATCCATAAACTCTTACACTGACTCTCGCAAAGTCTGGACACGAATACGCAAACTAAAAGGACAACAGACACACAGCCTGCCCCTGGTCAGTACAACAGGGGACAAACTGGAAGACCAGGCTAACACACTCGCACAACACTTCCAACACGTGTCCAGTTCAGCACACTACACTAGCACTTTCACGAAACACAAACAATTGGCTGAAAAGAAGTCTTTACGTGATAATGATAAGTCAACCTCCTCTTATAACTCGGAGTTTTCACTCCATGAGCTGAGGACCGCTCTGAGCACTTGTAAACCCTCAGCTCCAGGCCCAGACAACATCACATATACAATGATACAGCACCTACACTCAGACACTCTTCTAACACTCCTCCACCTATATAACAAGATTTGGCTTTCGGGGCCCATTCCTCGCTCTTGGAGGGAGGCCATAGTAGTGGCTATCCTAAAGGAAGGGAAGGACCCTTCCTCTCCATCCAGTTACCGGCCCATTGCTTTGACAAGCTGCCTGTGCAAGCTCCTCGAGAAGATGATAAACCGTAGGCTCGTGTACTTTCTTGAGTACAATGGTCTTCTCGAGGGCTGCCAGGCAGGCTTCCGGGCGGGGCGATGCACAAATGATCAACTGGTTTCTCTAGAGGCCTACATAAAGGATGCATTCATTCATAAGCAATACTGTATGACAGTATTTTTTGACATTGAAAAGGCATATGATACAGCATGGCGCTACGGCATTCTTAGAGACCTAAAAGCTCTTGGTATCTCGGGTAACATGCTGAACACTCTTTGTAGTTACATGTCTTCACGAACATTTCGTGTCAGGGTCGGTTCGGCACTTTCAAATGTTCACGTGCAGGAGAATGGCGTGCCTCAAGGTGGCGTATTGAGCTGCACCTTGTTTATAGCTAAGATGAACTCTCTCCGAAAGGCACTGCCGCCAACCATATCCTGCTTGATGTATGTAGATGACGTTCAAATATCTTTCAAATCATGTAACATATCCATTTGTGAACGTCAGGTCCAGCTTGGGGTAAATAAACTTTCTCGCTGGGCAGATGAAAATGGATTTAAACTTAATCCTTCTAAAAGTACCTGCGTTGTATTCTCAAAAAGGCGGGGCATCCTGCCCGATCCCGACGTAAAACTCTTTGGTGACTCGATTCCAGTAAAAAGAGAACACAAGTTTTTGGGTGTGGTGTTTGACGAGAAACTCTCATTCATACCCCACATAAAACGACTTAAACAAAAATGCCTAAAAACAATGAATATTCTAAAAGTCCTGTCTCACCAATCGTACGGTGCAGACAAACAACTCCTGCTTCGACTTTATGCCGCGTTGGTAGGGTCACGGTTGGACTACGGAAGCGTTGTGTATGGGTCAGCCACAAAAACAGCACTTAAAATGCTCGACCCAGTGCTTCACTTAGGGCTTCGCCTGTCTTGTGGGGCGTTCCGTACCAGTCCTGTCCACAGTCTTTATGCAGAGTGCGACAAATGGTGCTTAGCGTACCAGCGAACTTATGTTGACCTCCTATATGCCTCCAAAATCTCATCAATGAATAACCATCCCTTTAAACCGGTTTTTAATGATACGTCCACAACTAAACTCTTTTTAAACCGCCCATCTATTGCTGTTCCTTTCTCGCAGAGAGTGAGGGACGAGATGACTATTCATGACGTCTCCCTCTTAGACACATTCAAATCATCTCACACTGATCTTGTAGCACCATGGCATCTTCGTCCTGTGGCATGTGACTTGTCTTTCGTACAATACAACAAGAACAGGACACCAAGAAGTGGGATTTTGCAGCATTTCATGCATCTGCAGAATAAATACAGGGCTGCAGAGTTTTTCAGCGATGCATCTAAAACGTCCACTGCGGTGTCTTGTGCTGCGCATGGGCCTAATTTTGAAGCATGTAAAACAATGAATGTTAATACAAGTATTTTTACAGCAGAGGCATATGGCATATTTCTAGTTGTAAGTCACATAGTTGAACATCATATTCCTACATCCGTCATTTATACAGATTCGTTGAGCGTCGTCCGTGCATTATCATCCGGAAAGTCATCAAAAAACCATGTCATTAATCTTATCTTCAAAACGATTATGGTAGCTTATTCTTCAAACCTTGGGTTGACTGTGTGTTGGGTGCCAGGCCACTCTGGCATTGGCGGTAATGAAGTGGCGGATGAAATGGCCGCCAATGCTGCACTCCGAAACACAGTCGACATGGCAACACTACCTTACACAGACCTCAAGCCACACATTAGACAACAACTCCGTAAAACTTGGCAAGCAGACTGGAGCGAACAGACAGACAACAAACTACACGTAATAAAACCACACTTGGGACAATACATTACTGACTCACACAACAGGCACATTGAAGTTACCTTAGCTAGGTTACGGATAGGCCATACGCATGTAACGCACTCGCACCTGCTCACGGGATCTCCAAGACCCCTGTGTAGCAGGTGTGGGGAGGGCCTATCCGTAGTCCACATACTCATACAATGCAAGGCACTTGACACAACACGACACAAACACTTCAGAGAACTCTACAGACAACATATTCCCCTACACCCATCTCTGTTTCTAGGTGACGATGCCATGGTTTCTGTGAAACGCGTTTTTAAATATTTGTCAGATGTTAAGTTTTTAAACCTCATTTCCTATCATGCGTAATCATATCTGGCGCTATACACCAGCCATCACCATTATCTTTATTGATCTTACTATGTCCAGTTTACACATTTTATACATAGCTTTTGTGGTAATCACTTGTTTTCATTAAATAACTTCTCTGGCGCTCTTTGCCCTCGTCGGCCTTGCGCCATTAAACACCAACCATCATCATCACACTTTAACGAAAACGGAAGATTGGGCGAGTTGGTACGAATTCATAGTAACAGCGCTAACAACACGAGACAAAGAGAAGAGGGCACAAACACAAACAACGTTGTGTTTGTGCCCTCTTCTCTTTGTCTCGTGTTGTTAGCGCTGTTACTATGAACACTTTAACTATTTAAAGGGTGTAATTAGGGTTTTTTTACTCAGCCTGGCTGCTTTTTTTTTAAAGGCGACCATCTCTTAAATGTCAACCCTGTACGTGATTTTAGAGTAACAGCAAGAAGAAAAGAATATATTGCGAAAGGAAGGAAGCAGAACCTACTGCTGTCATCCGACTAAGGGATACCATAATGTTCGGGCAGAAGATACGGGGGTGGATATGCTGGGGCAAGAAGAGCGAAGGAAGGTAAAAAAAAGAATAAAAACAAGACAAGACTTCTAAGGGGCCGTAAAGGAAAGATTGATGCGCACTACGGGCACTTCTTACGTTGCAAAAAAAAAGAGTATTTTGCTCATTATTTTACTACTGCAAGTGCATCTCCTCATGTTCCATCATAAACAAGCAATAATAGCAGAATAACCTGACTTTTTGCTCCACCTAGATTTTATGCAACGCCGCTTTTCTTATCTGATCCAGAACGCCAAGTACCGGAAACGCTATCCGTTAGATATAGATTTTAATAGCAGCTGCACCATTAAACTCAAACATATTGTTTATGCTTTAGATCGTTTTATTTCCCCGCTACCATTCAGTGAACACGCAGCTTAGATTGCTGAAATATGAAACTGTTTTTCTCATCAAGTGCTTTTCGAAGAACAGGCATAAACTCCTGGCATGAAAAAGCCGTCTAAATTGCTAAGGAACTATCTCGATGGCTGCAGCAATGCGGGAAGAAAAAAACGTCGATGCTAAGTGATGCTAAGACCGAGGCACAGATGCTGGAAATGGTATCGGATGTGAAGGAAATAGTAAGGAGAAGCACTTTAGCAGTTCCATACATTCTTCTGTCTTCAAAGGATCGTCAAAATGTGCACTCGCGTAAGGAATAACTTTTGTAAATATGGAACTTTTTTGTTGCTTGCGATGTTAACAGGATAGCTGCGGATCGAATTTTCATTAATGAGCATTCGATCAATTAATTTGTTTAATTAAACTAGTTAGTTTAAATTAAGCGAAGCAATCATCGTTGCTGACTATAGCAGGTGTGGAGGATTTGTGTGTGAAGGCGTAATGAGTGCTTGTAATTTTCTGTTATTTAATTTATTCAAAAACACGACAGGCTCAACTCTATAATGCCCTTTTTTGCTTATAATTCGTGCTGGAATTATGAATGCAAGCAGAACCTTTTAATAAAGGACTCTGAAAAAAGAAAAGGAGATACATGAGCAAAATGATAAACTAGCGAAATATTGAGACTGCAGCTATAGGATAGCTGAATAGCACTAGGCAGGGCTCGCTACATCAAGCGTTTCTTTTTCATAGATCACTTTTTTATTATTTTCGTCCTGAAGTTTAAAGAATGGGTTGTGGACAGGGCGAGAGAAATGATTTTATTGCTACAACCGAAAGGAAGCCGGCCAACAGCGGTGATATTGCCCATGCCTCAAAGAATGCCCGAGCATTCAAGAATTCGACAGTAAAACTATTTTCAATTAGTTTCTGCAAGTAATGTCATCTGCGTAGCAGTAATGTCTGGCTTACGGATTTCACGAAACCTAATTTAATGATTGGACGCGCTCATTGACCACGTGCATAAAGCGCAACAGGGGTCGGGAGGGATGTTCAAATATGGGTTGTAGGGGCTGTGGACCATTAGGTTATGATGCCACAATATGCTCGAGTCACATTTTATAGCTTTACTCGCAACAGATCACTCAGAAGCTCGACGAGAATTTTTTCTCCCTTTTCGACATTTCGTGTATGCGGTCGGCTCAGGTTTGCGCGCGTGTACGTTACTGAGCACGAGCAATATCGCCGCTTCTTGGCCGGCATCCTTCCAGCCGCAGTAAAGAGAGCATTCGATAGCCGCTTTACCGAGAATTGTGACAAAAACAAAGAAGTGGTGAAAACATGTGTGCCCCCGAGAGAATATCACAGAATCCCGCTCCGTTTTGCCGATCACTATAGCTTTGTCAGTTCTATCGGGCTCGAGGGAAAGAGCGAAAACCTTATTACTGCAGAGACACTTTAATAGTTACTTACCTCGTGTATCGTACGTGTTCGTCATTTTCTAGCTCATACTTCGTCGCTCTGCCGAAGTAAGACGTCTCTTGAACGACACAGTCGCAAGGAAACGTACTTTGCTCTTGCGCTGTATACTGGAGTTTCGAGAGATGTATAGTCGACCGAGCCCCATTGCCCCATTTTTTTATAGGCTGTCAGGGCTCCTTCTATTCAATTCTAGCTTCTCTGCTGTGGTGAGGTGTATTATGTCAGTGGGCCCCACAAAAACGCCTTCGCCGTAATGCCGGGCAACATCGATGCGAAGGGGATTAATCACGCACTTCAATCTCCTTCTGTACACCTAGAGGCAGCATGTTCATGCAGCCAAATAATTCCCTTCCAATTTTTTTTACTTTTATTCACTGGTTCTAATCTCTACCAATTGTTATTAGCACATCTTATATCCACTATCCCAATTAACATCTCCCCTTGCTGGGGTTGAATTAAAGCATCGCATACATGGTAGGCTATCACCTCTTACACACTTTTTCTGATAACACCCCTTAAACCGATCCCGCATCTTCACACTTCTGCTAATCACGCATTTACGATATTCTTGAAGTGACCTGCACCAGATCGGCCGTGATCTTACATAGCTCCTATTTCGACCACGCCCACACACTACACCAAATGATACGACAACGGGAGTCTCATGAACACCTGCGTTGTAGAAGGGCCGGGACCAGCCTTTTTAACACCGAGGATTTAGGTGGCGGTGGTGACAACGACACTGCACGTGTAACGCACTGACTTCACGGTCACGCTGGTACCGCTCTATGTCTAGGCTTCTTTTCTCTTCCTCTGCGTTGTACCTATGACCGCTAAGTCCCTTATTTCAACAGGTTCTCTTAAACAGAACATCATGAGACCTGCGTGTAGCAACTACACATACAACATTCGCGACACTTAAGAGTTCGTCATAGGGATATCTTCAAAATTCTCTTGCGAGCTCATACCTGGATAGTGCTTTTGTCATAAGTGCCTTCAGTAAACAACGGGCGGCCTCTTAAACGCATGAATGGACGTTCAGGCCACAGTACATCTGGATTGTACCTGGTTACACCATTGCGCTGATCGCAAAAATGGGCTCAAAATAAAGTATACCTCTGTCTACTGCATATCTCATGGCAAGAATCTTGCTTAAATTTAGAAAACTGCCCTATCTACTTGCTTCGGTCAATCAGACCTTCCGAATCAACCTAGACTGAATGAAATTATGCAGGCAGGGGTGACCGACTCGTGCCGAATTGGGATCTACGCCATGGTGTGCGCCGAGGAGCGAAGGTGCGGCGGAGTTTATGAGGCGGCTAATGGACCCCCAATCGCTGTTCGAGCCGCCGAGCGTCTCTAATCTCGAAACCATTTGGCGGCGAGAGGCGCTAATGATACGGGCGACGACGATAAAACGGCCCGGAGCATCATCCGTGACGGCGGCGATAAAAACCTCTCGTTCTTCCTCTCCCCACCCTCACCTCCTCCTCATGCATGGCGCTTTGCTGTGATTCCACCAGAAACTAAACGCGAGTGTAAAGTAGTGTTAAAGTAATGTATAGGTCGCGGATTCCTATCCAGGGCAGGTTCCCGGACTTCCCTAAAATCAACGAATAACGTGAATTCACCGTCGCCTACTTCCAAGCTATTTGACGCTAGAAAGAAAGGGTTAGTCTTAAAAAAAGCCTGTAAAAATAATAATGCACATAGTATACGACCAGCTTCTCAAGCATTTAAACCGGGGACATCCCTTTCGTTTCCGGAGACAGCACTTCCGTCTCCGAGGTCGGCGGCATCACACGTCTCTCCTATTCCACAGACGGGGCATTTTCCATCGCGCGGAAAGCTTCAATACAGGAGACGGTATCTACTGCATTCTAAAAGGCTGCGACCGCGTCCCGAACGAGCAACGTTTAGCTGAACTGGCTGCGCGTGCCCGCAAAACGCTGACGAGCACAGCTCGACGAGGAGGATTTTTGCTCACAATCCCGAATGGTCGAGAAACATAAGGTTGCTTCCGACAATGTACACGAAAGTCATTGCCCATAACAGACGCCCAAAATTGTGAACAGGTAATCGACCAGATTTAGGGGAAATCCCAAAGTGCAGTAAGCTTGTGCAAAGGGAAGTTTGATATCCACCTAAATGCAGCTTTTTTTTTTACAAATGAAAGTTAAACAGCTTTCTCAGAAACTTCGCGGTTGAAGAAAAATTTGTCCTGGTCTAGGATTCGAACTCGGGACCACCGCTTAACCGGAGCAGTCGTATGGCTGCTAAATGTAGCCGTATGGCTGCATTTAGGTGGATGTCAAACTTTCCTTCGCAAAAGTGTCAACTATAGCTCGAACCTTCACTACCAACAACTGAAAATAGTTCATTTCCCCCGTTCACGAAACCGCCGTCGCAATCCCATCACCGCACCATGAGGTGAGTGGTGCAACAATTTTGTGTTACTTCGACAACAAGGCCTCAGCTCAGATAGATATAGCCCTGCTATACAGAACAGCCCCTTAATGGAATTTTCTACTTTGCTACGTGCAAACTGAAGGGTCTCAAGAGGCACAAGCCCACTTTATTTCCAATCGCAAGCAGTTGAAACACTAAATTCAAACGGAGTAACGGGATTTCTGCCCGTCGGTGTAATCCCAGTTTTCTCTATCGATGGGCCACAAATCGATACTAATGCGTGAGAAACTCCCTTTCGGCTGAAAAACACCGAAGATGTGCCAAACCAGCGATGCAAGCGCCCCCTTTTGCAGGCACGCACGCATCAGCGGGAACGATTTACCGAGCGCGGAGAGCCCGCACACAATTTGTGGGAATTCCCAGAAACCGCGCTCATTGATTATCGGAAGCATGGAGAAGACTGTAAACTTCCCATAAGCCAATGCGCAAAAGAAAACGAACTGCAAAAGCTTTCAAAGCTTTGTTTCACTCACGCGATTCCCTCGGTGTTGTCGAGAGTGAAGAGGGGAATTATGAAGACTCAGCGGGTCAAAGTAATCAAGTTTTCTTTTCGGTACCAATAAAAAAACGTCACCGATATTTATTTTTCTTTATTGACGGTTCAACAATAGCGTGCGCCAGTTTGTTCTTGCGTGTATTCATTGCACGGCATCTGTCTAACCCTTTCAGACGCTACGTACAAAACTGTGTACATTTCAATCCTGCGGTTTTTCGCAAAAAAAGAAATACCAAAACTGAAAGTCTTTTCTACTTCGGCATAATTTTTGAACCTTCGTTTAACAACGAAGATTTTAGGGCCATCTGGCTGCTAGTAAGATTACTACGACCGTAAACAAACAAAATGGCGAAACACGCACGCTACGGCTTCAGCGGGTCAGCTTTTTCAACGCTTTCTCCTCGTTTTCTCAAAAGACTTGCGGCCCTAAAAAAATACAGAAACAATGCATATCACACAAATATATACGCATGTGGAAATATTCAGCGCTACTAGACGCCCCGGACCTCTGTGTCGCTATGTACACAATTCTGTGCATGACTCTAAAAAGAAAAAAGAAATAAAAGAAAAACTAGAATTGTGTTGGGTCAG
>NW_027526422.1:25328919-25513629 GCF_048455015.1 Haemaphysalis longicornis
TGTGGAAATATCCGGCGACAATAGACGCCCCAGACCTCTGTGACGCTATGTACACAATTCTGCACATGACTGTTAAAAAAAAACTAGGAGTGTGTTGGTTAGTAACCTGCCAATTCATCTTATTTGTTGAGGTACAGAGCATAGAAACAATAAAAAATTGTTGAGGAATAGCGAGTGGCGTCTGAAATGGCTAAAGCATTGCGGTGATGTGAGATACATCCGTAACGGTCGCTCAGTAATTAAGGCTAGCTGCTCCTGAGCATTAGATCGGGAGTTCAATTTCTTTACAGCGAAGCTGTCTTGAGCTACGTTCTGATCAAAATTGAGCGTGTCCAGCGGTCCGCTTCCATAAAGAACTGCGCGCGCTCGCCCCATAGATAGTGAGGTGAGGTAACTGTGAGAGGGCCCTGCAGCACAAATGTATCGCAGGGCCCCAGAGATAGTGTGAAACGCGCTGTAGCGCTCGATCTAATAAAGGCATCTTAGAAAATCATCTTGAAATCGACCGCTAAGACGACCCTATAATTTCGCCTTCATTTACTTGTCGTAAATAGTTCATAGTAAAGCTGATATTTTTATTGATTGATTATGTGGTTTAACGCATCAACGCTACGCAGGCGATGAGGCGGGCCGTAGTGGAGGTATGTGGATTAATTGTAACCTCTAGGAATCTTTAACGTGTGCTGAAAGCTCGAACACACAGGCGTTTTCGCTTTTCTCCTCCATCGAAGTAGTAAATTTTGCAGAATTCCCGTCTGTTGTCAATACGTGGCCGTATAAGGAGGGAGAGTGTGGTTACAAAAAATGGCTGTAATTCTTGTAAACCTAAAACTATCCCCATAAAAGTTATATGTGAACCAATTTAGAATTCATTCTCAGGTAGTTATGCGTGTGCGTCTTTATTCGACTAATATAGTAAGTCACCATGCATAACTCAGTATGGTTATCCGCCAATACAGCTTCGCTGGTTTTTACAGTGTGGAAGAGCTTCAATGTTTTTTTCTGCTGATGTATGCGAATTAGAAACAATCTCCTAAGAACGGATTTGGGGCACGGTAAATAACCTCAGGTGGTATGAAAATATTAGTGGTTCGCCATTGTATACCCTCCTTATAGACAAGATGTGTAAATCCTTTGTGTAAAGGCTGTATCTAGAGTTACGTCCGTTGGTACTATAAGCACTCCACTAAAGCGACCTCCACCGGCGTTTCGATGAAAAAAATGCGAGTCTGGCACTTCTTCGCCCTCCTTTAACGAAACGTAACCTAACGTAACGTAAACTTACCTAATCTACGCTAACGAACAGAAAACAATTATTTAAGAGACCGAAAACTAACCTAAGCCAAGAAACGTATAGTTATAACTGAAGAGGAAAAAAAATAAACGCGTTAAAAGTTAAAAGCCGCACCCAAACCCCCTCTTCCCCCCCCCCCCCCCCCCCCTCAGTAACAAGAAGCTTAGATGGAACCTCCACGCCCCAACGGCAGACTCTCCGGCTTGTGTCAACCCAGTCTTAAAACTTCGAATCTCTTCCGACGGAACTCTAGCCATGGCTGTAGCGCTGAGCTAGAGTGCCGTCGGACGGCACTCTAGACACTGCGTTGTGTAAAACCCTGAGTAGAGATCGAATGCGGGGTTTCTGAACATAGCTTTTATGTTTTGAACCAGAGGGAGCGCGCTAACCTGATGTGTTCGCTTGACTTACTGCGGATTTTGTAACCCCCCAAAAATCAAGAAATCTTGAAAAACGATTTTATTGTATGCTGCATTGACGTAACATGGGCAGGAGTGAGCAATATGGGCCGCGCCAAAAACGTAGTTATATGTATATTGCATGCGAGTTAGCCTTCAAGTGATACTATCAAATGAGACTAGAGGCCGCACTACAATCGCCCACTCATGTTATCTTGGCGGTGGCTTAACTACGTGCACACTAGCGTCAAAGTTGCCGGGCCGCCCTGCCGACGGCCGCCAGCGGCGTCGTGCCGCAGCCTTCACCAGCAGCGCGGGCGACGCCGCTGGCGGCTGCCAGCACGGCGGCACGGCAAGTTCGACGCTAGTGTGCACGTACCTTTACGTCGGCTGCCGCCAATTCGCACAAACACGATTATGTGAAATCGTAGAGAAAACACCGGAAAGTGGCGAGGGAGTCGACAGTGCTTCATCTGTTTTCAATAATTTCTATATTATTTGTTTCAAGTTTGTTACAAAAGTACTATCATTGTTATCGGGGTAAAGCTACCTCTTCACTGAGCCGAAGTTGAATTTTGTCTTCATGGCCCCTTTAATTAAGCACTGGTATTTATGAGGATCGTGAACAGTTTATGCCACCGTGGTTCCTGCTTTAAGAACAGCTCAGTTTCGCGGCTTTGGTATATTTCCTGCAATCTCGAAGGTGTCAGGGTGGGCAGACTTAGGCAGCTTTCGTTCCTAATGCCAATAAGCAAAAAATTCTCCGTGCTTCTTAGGGAATGCCCAATCACTGCTCATTACTGCAAAGCTAATCGCACTCAGTTCTTATTTAACGCTGGCCAATCAAAACTACTCTTTCGCTCCGCCTGAAAAATTTACCATTACGGCGAAAAGCTTGCCTGGACGAAAACGATAGTTAGGGTTGAAAAGGTTGAAAAAAGAATGCGTTGCTTTGTTAAGCAGCGGCGTCATACCGAATGGCGTACAACTTGCGTTAAAAAAAGCATGCCTGTGATGCTGGCGAAGTCGGCTTCGTGGTATGACTGTAAAAGGGACTATAACTAGCAAATATTTTGGTTTAAAATAGCTTGAAGCAACGTTTATGAAGTTGTCTTAATCAAGCGTACAACAGTAACGCAACCTTGCGTTGTGAACTTACGGAGGCAAAACCGAGGGGGCAGTGAACAAATGCTTACTGATATTGAGATTCTGGGGCAATAGTAACAAGACTTCATCGGCTTTATGGACACAATAAAGAATGTCGCTACGCTATTGTGCCATAGTTTAAAAGAAGTGTAAAGGTACTCAAAATCACGTCAATTAGCGCGCTATTTTCCCCCGAGTGCAACGTTCTGTATTTCTAGACGTTCTGTAGTTCGAGAGCAGATTAGGGGCTTGAGGCGGGAGAAAAAAGGGAAGCGGATTGTTTTTGTTCGGGGTACATTTGTCGGGCTACATTTTGTCTCTCGGTGGTAGTTTTGTTCTCGATACATACTTCCTTAAAAACTGTGTAGGAAGGCATACAAGCAGCAAGTTATTCTGCTACCTCTCTTTCTTGTTGTGTAACCAGTGCTTCTCTATTTCAAGTGTGGAACCCTTAGACACAGAGAATGCCCCGGAACAATATTGTCACGTTGCCAAAGACGACGCAGCTGTCTTCAAGAAAAACAAGTTTATTGGAGCGAACTTGTGCTCCCCTAACAACTCAAAGAATACAAGGCGGCGATACAGCAATCAACAAAGTGGCGTGCGTAAACTGGTGTCGGCGATTCGAATGCCATGGCGTCTGCTCTGCAGGCTTTTATCTCTTGGCGCGAGTGTTTCTGGAACCGTCGATTTACATCCAGAACATTGTAGATCAAAGAACATCATTCTGGGCTAGTGACGTTAGGGCGAGACAGTCCGCTTATCTGAATGTGATAGCCCGTGTGGCATAAAAATAAAGAATGGAAGACGCGCTTCGCTTGGGACGCAGATAGCACAGCTGGGCATGGCCGGGCAGCAAAAACAAACAATAAACTTATACATGGTCCGCGGCAATATAGCAACAAGTTCCACAGAAAATGATACAAATGGCACAGCAAGAAACAAACGATAAAATAAAAAAGAAGCAAGTAAAAGTAAGAGAACATCAAGAAAACAATAAAAATTAAATAAGCATATATGAAAGCGCAAAGAAAATTTCAGGGAAGCTTGCACTCACGCCCAAGACGAATGGCGAAGCTGTGGTAGGTGAGGGTTGCCAGACATATTAGTTAAGTTTCAGTACCATTGTTTTTTGCATAGTTCCAGTGCTAATAATCGCCATCATATGCATCGAAGAGGTCGTGATCTGATTCGGGGCGAGTGGTGATGAACGCAAAGTCATCCTCAACATTGTAGACTTCTGCCAGCTCTTCGTCATCGACTCGAGGCAGCGGTGGCGGGATCTGGAAGTCGTCCCGGAATGAAGGTTTGGCACCCTCCCAGCCATGTCTCCAGTTATTCATAATAGCTTCGGTGGCCGCGGTGACCTCTCCCAAGCAGTGTATTTTCATCTTTAGCATTAGCGCTGGAGTTTTTTTTTTGTTTTTTTTTTGCATGGGTGGTAGACCTTGACGACACTGCTGCAGTTCTCTTTTTTCCTTTTTTTTTTTTTGCTAAAGCCACTGCGTATGTCGAGAAAACTGGGTGGACGCCGCGATGCACGACGTCACGAGTGCTCGGAATTTTCTGAGTATTTTTCCTACGGCGGCGAACTTACCGCTGGTACAACAGCGCCGCCGTTAAAAGCAAAACACAGGATACCAAACAAGAATACGAAAAAAGGCAAATAAAAACTAACATATATAAAAATGAGTTACTCCCCAATGATTCAGCTGGTGACATCGCAGTTATCAACGCTAACATCTCATCGACAATCTGCAAAGTGGTTTAGGCCGAAATTCCCTATCCACTCCAGCGTGCCATTTATAAACCAATGCCCTGCGTTACATGCTGCTCCTACATAAACGAAACTCGACTTTCGACTTAAGCTTTTCGATGAATGCCGGAAAGGCGAGCGCACACCAATAACGGTAACAACAACAACTACAACTAAAAATGAACGCTGATGCGTGGCCACCACTGATTGAAAACCCCAAAAGCCGCGCGTCTTGGGGCCCATGCGCGTACGGTCCTTCTTGGCGTCGCTAAGCGGAGTGCTGTCTCCCGCAACTGTCTCGGCCCTCCGTCATTCTCAAACCGACGCTGTGACGCAAATGTTACAGTGACGCCTGAAACAGACCGGAACGACCTTGGGAAGCGCCGCATAAAATGCGCAGGGAACGGGCTCCCGCTCGTACACGACGGATCAGGGAGACAAGGCCAAGCGGCTGTCTTCTGGCGGCGCCTATAGAGCAGTCACAGCGGAACGAAATAGCTGGCAAGACAAGCAGAGGACAGTATGCAGTAATAAACATACAAATAAGCAGTGCAGTCACACTTAAAAAAGGTAGAGATGGAGTCAGGACGGGAGGAAAAGGATGCGGAGTGAATTATAATAAAAGAACAACGCACGCGAAATAAAGAAGATAATCGCGAAAACAAAATTCCCAGGAGACGGGTGCGCACTTGTGAAGCTCAATGAAGTCCGCTGACCACTTATTCCAGACTCCCGCTCCATCGATCATTTCTTGTTCCACCGCGGTTCACTTTCGGCCGCAGCTTAATCGTGCGGTCGCCGCAGTGCGTTTTGAAGCTTTACAGCTTTCTTATCTCTCCTCTTTGTTTCTCCCTTGTTGAGGACGTTATGGATAGCCCACTCTTTCTTACGAGAGGCACGCCAAGGGACGGAGCGGCTCGGCGCGTTTCTCTGACCTTTCCCGAGCACGATGGGACGGCCCACCCACTCTTACAGCGGGTGGCTGGTCCTCCCGTCTGGGGACGCGTCCCAATGAAGGCTGCACTCTGGAGAGCTAAGAAGAACGAGCGCTCTACAAATGCCGAAACAAACGCCGGCCCCGGAAATCGCATTCTGGACCTCATTTTCTTAGTAACGTAGGTTGCCCTTTAGAAACACGAAAAATCTTATGAAATGGCTTTCCCTACCCTGAAATTGCTCGGTTTTTAAACTCGCATTTGAAAGACACGGTACCATGGCATGGGGAAGGATATAACTGGAAGCAGGAAACGTAACTCTGTATCTTATGACTGGCTAGAGGCTGCCAGAGATTGTTACAGTGAGCTCAGTCAAGGTCCTTTTTTGTAACATATTAATTCCTTCATTCGTGGATTATGGTAGAAACCCGACCAAATTCTGGAAGTCTATCAACCCTAAGCCATCTGTTGAGTCTTGTTTCCTTATGAATGACCAATCATGTTCCGATCCTAAGACTATTGCAGAAAGCGTCAACCCTTATTTCAAGTCCGTTTTCTCTCGTGATAATGGCACTATCCCAGATTATGCTTACAACTTCGCTCAGTCTACAATTCCAGACATCACAATCTCTTGTTCAGGTGTTCACAATTTGATACTAAAATTAGACGTGACTAAAAGTTCCGGTCCTGATGGCATTCCTAACACTTTCTTGAGGCGGTACTCGTTACTTGACTGTCATTTTTGCGAAATCGCTTACGTCGGCTACTGTTCCCATACTTTGAAAGACAGCTGATGTTGTCCCGTTATTTAAATCTGGCAATAAGCAGCTCATTCCAAATTATAGGCTAATTTTCCTAATTTCAACAAGCTGCAAACTCCTGGAACATATTATTCATAAACATATTGTTGAGTATTTGACGCAATCAACTTTCTGTCCCGGTGCCAGCATGGCTTCCGAGCAGGATTTTCTACAACAACGCAGCTTCAAAAATTCGCTCATGACATCGGTACATCACTTAACAAACGAGGTCAGACGGACGCAATTTTCATAGACTACTCCAAAGCTTTCGACAACGTATGCCATAAAAAACTTCTGAAACTTAGTTCCTTTCTCAAAGACTCTAACTTACTCGGATGGATTGCGGATTACTTGCGTTCTCGATCTCAATTCGTTACTTTCAACCAGGTGCAATCATCCCCTGTTGAAATCACATCTGGTGGGCCGCAAGGCTCTGTGCTGGGGCCTCTCTTGTTTATTATATTCATTAATGATGTTGTTAATGTCATCTCTGGAACTACTGTAAACATGTGTCCGTATGGCGATGATTGCGTACTGTATAACTGTATTACTACTTCTCAAGACCAGTTAATGCTCAACAACGTATTCTCATTATTCGGCGATTGGAGTTTCACGTGGCAAATGCCCATAAAATACAAGAAAAATGTAGCTATGACTTTCTCAAATAAAAAACAGCCTCTCAGTTACAGTTATAACTACAGTGGGTGCACCCTAGCACATGTGAGCGAATTCAAGTATCTCGGTGTCACCTTCTCACCTGACCTTAAATTGGCAAACATGTTGACCAGATAAGCTCTCAAGCTCTAAGGAAACTTGGGTACTTAAAGCGTAGATTGAAAAACTCGACTAAAGATGCAAGCTAACTGCCTACAAGACTTTAGTGAGACCGATGCTCGAGTACGCCTCTGTGGTTTGGTCGCCTCATCTTGAACAAGATAAAAACAGATTAGAATCTGTGCAGAAAAAGGCTATACGATTCATTTTTAATCGTTATGATCGAGACTTCTCACAGTATTCACATGCGCACTTGTTGTTACTTCCTTCACTAGAACACCGCCGTACGCGTGAGAGTGTTATCTTGTTGCACAAGATTGTACACAATACAACCCGCGTTCACGCGCCCTTATCTTTCGCTGATGTACCATCCGCACAACACGTAGTACAGATGCTTTGAACCTTGTACCCTTCAGGTCTCGTTTGGATTGTTTCAAATTCTCTTTTTTTCCGCGCGTGGTGGAACTGTGCAACAAGCTTGATGGTGCTTTGCGTAGACTGAACACTATAGAGTTCTGGAAGAACTTTATGTGTTAGCCACAAAATTTGTGCGCACTATTGTTTACTTCTGTGTTATTGCTGGATTTTTCTGTACCCGCTCCTGCAATGTCCCAGGCATGGGACAGCAGTATTTGTAAATAAATTCATGCATTCATTCATTCACACTGACTCGCTATTTCTTAAGCACTTGTCTGTTGGGCGGATGCACGTTTTATGATCGAACCTCTTCGTCTCTTCTTCCAATTTCTGAGTCAATATGTACTCCACCCCTTGGAGAGGAAGATAGGGAGAGAGAGAGAGAGAAAGTTTCAATGAATTGTTAGGAGGTTAGCCCCACGAACGGTGGGGCTTCCTGCTTCAGATGGGAGGGCAATATAGCGGAGAGAAAACAGCAAAGGGAAAAAAGGCAGAAACAGTGAATAAGGGGCGAAATAGAGTTAAATATATAGGAAGAATAGAAAAAAAGTCTACTGCGTGTTCGAGAAGCAGTTTTGTGGGAGCTGTTTCGTGCCACCGATGTATAATTCCCTCAGGTTTTGCCCGATGATGGCTTCACCTGTTCCTCCGTAGGTATCCGCCTTTCCTTCCCGGGAAACAAGTCCTCTTCGTATTCAGCCACGTATCTCAAACATTTGACCGTATCCAGGGCTTAGAATTTTCGGCCTCAAATGAAGAAAGAGAAAATATAAACGTCTGCAAAAATGTTTTCGCGCAATCAAGTTTTAACCTAGAAAGGTCATGAGCATGAGCAGGAGAGGGGTCATTGAGCATGGGAGGGGTCGTTGTGCACGGACGTGCTATGCTCGTTGTAGCTCTAGGGGTAAATGAAAAAAAAAAGCCACAAGTACTCGGAAATTTTCTGGAATGCTGATTTGAGTTGTCGTCCTCCAAGATGTATGTTTTCTATGTGCTCTTCAGCCGGATCGCAATTTCAAACCACCTCACTTTATCAAAAATGTTTATAATTAAACCTGTCCTCCTTTTGTCCGCGAATGGCGAATGACAACTGTGGACGGCCTTTTTCCCCCGTAGACGCTTCAAATGCGCACAAACAACTACCATACATCGCGACTTTGAGTAGATGCCGCAACACTCACGAATGAACTTGCAGGCACGCATTGCTAAGAACGCGAAATACGCGCTCAGGTGAGCACAAAATAATAACAACAAAATAAGAACACAGCCTCGACTGCTGCATTCCGACGCACAGCTCCGTCCACTGAGGAAAAAAAGGAACTCCTTTTGGTTCAATGGCGAATGATGAAGCGACATTTTATTGACACCGTGGCACTGGCAAAACGACCACGGACGGCTCATTTTTCTCTATTGACGCGGTGGCAGGCGGCACTCTTGCGGCCCGCTACACCCCGTTCGATCTCTGCTCTCCTCTCACTCTCTTCTCCGTACTGCATTTTCTTCTGAGTCTGCTCTGCTTGCTGAGTGACGTGCTGCCGTAGCAGGGAAAATGCGCCATCTGCGCTCAGCACAAATGCAGGGCCGAACCGAAACAACGAGAGACGGAAAAAAAAAAAAAGAAAACCCCGAGCACACGCACATGCGCCGTCGTCGGTAAAAGAAGGGACGTCTGCTTTCAACGACAAGGGTCGCCAGTCCGTGGAACCCATCACGACTGAGAGCAGAGGACCTCGTTATGGGAATATATCTCGGCGGGGTCCCTTTTTCTGCGCCGCCGTTACAACTGATTTCCTTCGCGTTGCGAAGCCGGGCAGCACTTCTTTTTTTCAATTGCTCTTAACATACCTTTCTCCATTTTCGTCGAATGCATTATTGCTATTTTCCACCCCGTCCACGCTAGCTGTCACGCACATCCACCACGCAGCCAGCAGAAGAGGTTTAGGTGCTTACTTGATATTGAAGCGCTGCTCGGGCCGGGTTGTTGTTGTTATTGTTTCAAATACGGGTTGCTGTTCCGTAGACTCAGTGCTTGGTGCGCAGCGGGGTCAACCATCTGACATTTCGGCAGGATGCTCGGCCAGTCGGAACGATATCAGCGGTAACCCTTTTCTGGTCACATCACGCACAAAGAGGTTACAAAAAATAAGCCATTTGGAAGCCTTGGCCTTTAAAAAAAGGTCGCATATCCGCTTGCTTGGCTGGATTTTTCGTCACTGTCACCTAAAAACACGCTCTCTTCCCTTCTTCTCCCACCCTCACACGCTTCCCCTCCCCTCTTTCTCCTTCCAAGATACATGCAACGGAAGTTCGCTCAATTCAATTCAACTTTCGCGCGTGCGCACCACTCGCCCGCCATCTGTTGGAACTTTGTGTTTCTGTTGTGCCTGTGACAGCTCGAGCCGACATCTTTTGTTCTAGCTATTGCTATTATACCGCCTCTGTTAGACATTGTTTTAAAGCGTTGTTCCAACGTGAAGCGTTAAGCGCCTTGTGAGAAGAAAAGCCGGTGCTGTTGGCGTCGTTGGCCGTGAGTGAAAAATTCCGTAGCGCCACCTTGCGGTGCCCCCTGAAACCCCCGGGATCATGAGGCGCTGCCTAAACAGTTGGCGTGCGAGCAGGAGCGGAAAGTTTTCACCTCTTGTGGACACCGCTAGCAATTACGATGACGTGAGCAATAGTGTGTAACACGCCCTAGCGCTCGCTCGGTCGTTTTTGAAAGTGGTGTGGTGGATGCTCTGCCGTATATTTGTGCCGGGCGCGCAACAGCGTCTTCGCCGCGTAGCGATACCGGCTTCAACGCTTAAAGGCGAAGCTTAAACATCCTTCAATGTTTCTTTTATCTTAATATTATACGTGAACAGTGCATTCTTAATTGATTGATTGTGGGGCGTAACGCGCCGAAGCCACACCTGCAGGCTATGAGGTGCGCCGTAGTAGAGGGCTCCGGATTACTTTCGACCACCCGGGGATCTTTAACGTGGGCCGAAATGCCGACGCATGGGTGTTTTCCATTTCCACCTCCCTATGAAGAACAGTGACTACGGCCGAAATTGAACCCGCGTCCTTGGGCTCAGCAGCACAATGCCTACGCATTCTTAATTAAGAGAACGCTGGTACTCTCGAATACGCACTTGTATGTTTTTTTGTCTCAAATATGCCTTAGGCTTCTTTTGTGGTGAGCATGTGGTTTTGTATGAGCCATGGCCGCTGTTTTTGTAGTTTGGAATGATCTTGCCCATATAAACTGAGTATTCGAGCATTTTATTGCCTAGTTTTGGCCGTGCAGTTCAGTTGACTTAGAGATAACTACACAGATGAGCCTACACACGAAAATGTTTGAGTTTAGATAGCCTCTTCCGCCCCCCCCCCCAAAAAAAAAGAAAGAAAAACAATGACAGACTATTGTCTTTGAAAAAAAAAAACGTTAACATTGTGGTGTACCTGTTACCGTGATATTTGTTCCTGCATTTAGAAGAACAGCACCATGATCGACCTGGTTTCAAGAAGGCACGCAAAAAGGAGAAACTACTCCGAACTAGTTAAATCGAGCGATTTCAGACTGCCGACATTACTGGAACTAGAGATGATTTGGGAATACTAAGAAATGGTTACTGACATATTGTTGCCGCAAAAAGCGAAATATTTCAAACGACTTGAAAAGTCGTAATAATGGATGTGGTACCAGACTCAAAAAAAAAGTATCGGTGCCAGAAAAGAGATAATTCGAGTTACGGAGAAGTAATATGATTGGCTGAAAGAGTTCAGAAACCCGACGTCGTCTCAACGGCACGCTCAGCCGCACAGCCTTTACACAGGTCTAGACTGGGTAATGCGATAGAGTAGGCAGAAAAAAATGGGTTAACTAATCAAATTGTGCTGTTCTCTTCACGCGCTGTTAACGTTCACGCACTGAACGTTCCGCGGAAGAGAAGTGCTGTACCGTAAGACGTCACTTTCAGTTATTTTCACACTAACGGAAATGCTCCCCTTGACTACTGTCACGCCTGCAGTAATACGATGCATTCTGTACATTTATTGAAAAAAACCAGAAAAAGGCTGCCAGGGAACCGCCAGGAGCGTCCCGCTTGGGAACAAAGGCAAACAGCGCTAAAAGATAACCAATCTTCACCATTCACGTTAACGTTTCTGCCCTGAGCACTGAACGGTTGGTGAAGCCCAAGCCAGCATTTAGTTCTTTTCTAACTTTCCTCCTTACAATTCCATACCTCCGAGACGCCGTCGCTGTCCAACGAACGCAATTTGTTCGTAATACACCGCTCGGTTCATTACCCGAACAGTTGCTTTTTTTTTTTTTTTTTGCCGCGTTCTAAGCTAGCACAACACTCTGAGCTGCTCTTGTGTGGTTCTAGTGAACCCGTCGTGCGGCAGTGATTTATAGAGCCTTTCGCGTTCGTATAAGCCTGCAAATCAGCCCATACTGAGCTTTGGTTGGCCCGGAACAACGGGAACAAAATAGAGCTGCGAGGGACCTCCGCACTCCACTGAGCGCTAAATATTTCGATTTTATTTCGCCCATTTAGCGCGGCTTACGATAAATTGCTGGAATCTGCACACCCTCATTAGTGGGTGCCGACAGTGCGGACACGCTGTAATTAAGGCGCAATGAAGTGCTTTGTTTTCGAGTTTTCTTGGTCATTACATAGCGCCGGCATTGAGCAAACCCCGGCAGCTTCCTCGTGCAATTCATTTTTGCTCGTGTATATACGCTGAGAAAATGAACGCCCCATCATGACGGAAAGCGACAGGTAAAGCCGCTCTCTGTCAGCATTGCAATGTAATGGGCGGCCTATTCAAGTCAATGGAGGGTGTTTCTGTCTACATGTTAGGTCGATCACCACCAAACCACCTACCCACAAATCAATCAATCAATCAATCAATCAATCAATCAATCAATCAATCAATCAATCAATCAATCAATCAATCAATCAATCAATCAATCAATCAACCAATTAATTAATTAATTAATTAATTAATTAATTAATTAATTAATTAATTAATTAATTAATTAATTAATTAATTAATTATTAATTAATTATTTAATAATTAATTACTTGCTTAATTGGTTACTTAAATAATCAATTAATTAATTAAATAATTGATCCGATCAATCAGTTTGGAAACGAATTCCAACAATATTCTGGTGAAGAAACGACTAGTGAGTTTTCTTTAGCAGTACGAGAATAGGTACACGTACATTTTTATCACTGTACTCGTGGATGAGGTTTTTAGTAGTCGAAGTTGTTTAACGCAACATACGGTTGTTCCATTTTCGAAGTGTGCCCTGTATATTATATTGCCACAAACAAGGCTTTGCGATTTGTTGGTTTTTTTACCAGCAAACAGCCGTGCCAGGTTGTCTATTCCTGTTTTTCAACCGTAGCACACGTTTGTGCCTTCGTTCATGTGCCGTGCTGGGAAATCTTGTTTTACACGGAAAGGTTGTAACCAGGTCTTCGCTTCTTCTTTGGTCGACGATGTCGCTGATCAAATCAAATAATTCTGGAAAGGCGACCGTACCGACATAGATGCATGCTGAGCAAACGCCACGGAATTCTATTCACCGACGCTTGACTGTGAGCGTTGCTATGTTGATTGCTACGATGTTTGTGTTTTCTGCTAGTTCATTGTGGTGGAACAAATTCGCTACAATAAACATTAAGCCTACAGGATCCTTGAATCGTTTTGCACTGCTTGACAATATTGGAGAGACATATATATATCTACTGGTTTTGAGGCCATTCTTAGCGGAATCAAAAATTAAAGGAAGAATGCATTTTGTATAATTTCCGTAATTAGTTCCACTTAGAACGTTTAATCGGCGCTGAAAATGTTTCAAGTGCAGGGAAAAACGCCGAGCAAAACTTTTGCTCACATTGGTAGGCAATGCAAACAAGCTGTCGAAAGAATAAATATAACAAAGCCATATTACCTGCATTTGTTTATAGCAGAGGTTAATGTGAAAAACTGGGCGTATTAGCACATACTCGAAGAAAAAAAACTCTGGTTGATTCCTCTGTGATAGGAATCGCTAAAACACGAAAGTGAAAAGTGCAGTGAAATCCGCAGATTAGCATCATTAGCGGCTCCGAGGTTGTCTTGTGGGTGTACTTGGCGAGCGACATCCTGCTGGTGGGTGTCTTCGGCAAAGGTGTACCGGTGTTATTTCCGTGACGGATACGACGCCAGTGAAATATTGCTGTATCCCGGCATAAAACAGTTTCGTGTTAAAATATAAAACCCGAAAACGAACAGTCGTAAGTATAACGTACTCTTTAGTACTAAAGGTTGCTTCCCGACAAGAAGAACCTGTGTGCGGGGGTGCACCCTTTACAGGCAGACCGCTTGCTTCGTTGTACTGGCGTCATTTATGTGACGGATATGACGTAAGTGAAATCTTCCTGAATCCATGAATAAAACACTTTCGTGTTAAAACAAAGTAAAGCGGGACACGTACAGACAAATGAAGACAAAGGCTGCGTTGAGAGAGTAAGAGAGAGACAAAGCTTTTTTATTGAACTAAGGTGGGGTGGTTCCTCATTTCAGGTAACCATGTGCCGTCCCTGCTCGACTGGCCCTCTCGACCAGCAGAAGTTGATCTTGAGGGAGGGAGCTGGACAGCAGTATCTCGCACTGCTCCGGGGTAGGGGAAGGAAAAAGGGGCTGGCAGGTCTGGGTTCTTGACACACTCCCATATTATGTGCCGTAGAGTGCCTGGTCTAGTACAGAATTTACATTGTGCTTCGAATTGTGTAGGAAATAACAGATGCATCCTGACTGGATGTGAAAACGTATTTGTATGTATTAGTCTGAGTGTGATTTCTTGGTTCCTTGAGAGCTCTGGGTGTGGTGCCGGGAATGTTCTTCTACTGAGCCTGTTGTGTTGGGTAATTTCGTGGAAGGTTCTGAGTGGCGTGGGTTCCGGTGTCTCCTCCGCGGCCTGGTGGGCGAGATCTCGGGCCATAAGATGGGCGTGTTCGTTGCCTCTCATGAAGGAGTGGGCCGGTGTCCACACAATTGCCACCTTCCTGCGTTGAAATTCAGCGCAGTCCTTGTCGTCCTTTCATCTACGGAGCTGTAATCCCCGGCTAGATACGCGGGACACGAGTTAGATCATCTGACTACCCACGGCGGTAAAGGGTTGGCCCAAGAGAAAGCGTCCCCCTCCGGTGGCCGTTCTTAATTCCCGGCCTATTCCGCACGTTCGGAGTTGTCTCCTGGAAAATATAAAATTAGGTACTTACGTTTGCTGTCTTGATCGGAGGAGAAGTAGGAGCGAGAATAGGAAATCGACGAGAAGAGATAACGGTTGACGACTAGCGGCGTCGTTAGTTGCTGCGGCAACTAAGAAGGTTGCTACAACCGGCGAGACAAAAGGTGAAAGCACGAAGAGGGAAATTCTCGCGGTGCTGTCGTCATGCCTGTGTAAGGCGCAAGACTCAAATACTTCGCTGTGCGCATGATCATTGTAGCTGTTGTGAGGTACAGAAAATGGCCGCCACTGTAAGAGCCTAAAAAACACATTTGAGTTCGCGTGGGATTTCAAGCCGGGTCTACAACGTAGGATCCCGGAGAGTTATAGGAACAAGAAGGGGGTTGACTCAGTGTGTGTCGCTTCACAAAGGGAACGTAACGGCACGAAAGTATAACTGCCTGATGAGCCCCCCCCCCCCCCTCCCCTCTCCGCGCAGAGCTCTTATTCTGGAGAAGCGGTGGAGTGCGTCACCAGTATGCCTATGAAACATTTCGTGCCAAAATACAAAAAAAGGAAATACGCAAGAAACGGCGTAAAGAAGCCTGCCTCAGTTATTGGCGCCAAAAGACGAAGTAACGGAAGCGAAGAAAGAAACGCAAATGCGATGGAGCTATAACGAAATCCTTGATGAGTATCGATTCTTTCGCATTCAAAGGATGCAAGGAGACTTAACTTCCGGAGAATTTTTTTAAGGACTGCAAAATGGTGTCTAGCCTCTTTATATGAAACATTGCATTTAGACCATTCTCATAACTTCCTAGGACATTCCAGTTCGAAAGGCTACTCCTTCCTCATTCGGCTGGCCAGTAGTACCCCCGCGACGCCTGCGAGGTTGAAGAGACAATCGAACATGTTCTTTGTTGTTGCCCCCAGTATTCGTCGGAAAGGCGTGTTTTGGCCGCCGAGCTCAGCCGATTGGACAACCAACCATTCCATTCAAAGTAGAGACTATTCTAGGACATCGACCCCCTACAATCAACTTCGCCGAAGGCAACAAAAGCTCTTTTGCGTTTCATGAAGGACACACGCTTGGATGAAATATTAGAGTGCCCACAAAAGGACTGAAGTGTGTCCACGGCCCCGCTCCTATCCCCTCTTTTTCGCCTGCCCTCGCTTTCATCCCCTGAACACCCCATCCCCAGCACCGAGTAGCAATCTGGACTCTAAACCTGGATAACCTCTCAGCCTTTCCGTTCGCTTTTCTCGTCCTCCTCCTCCGCTGCGCTACGCGCTCCTGGTCCAGACAGTCTGCTATTATTTAACGTCTCCGCTTCCCACCCCGTGGAAGGAGCTTGGCTGCTGACTCAACTTGGAAATTGTGTAATAGTTGGCGAAGTTTACAACGCTTTTGTGGGAGTGATGTAAAATGAAAGTAGGCAACTTAAAACACAACGTAAAAAGCAATCTTTGCCTTCACGATTCTGGAAATCACCCCTGGGGAGTTCATCAACGATTTGGTGTTGGCGCCAGTACCGCCTGAGGGCTGCTCCGTTCCTCCCGTTTCGATCGATCTTTTGTGCCGGAGCTACGAAGGCGCAGAGCTTGGAGGGCAGCAGCATCGGTACCGATGCACAAGCTTGGATGCATACTCCAGGTCCTGCTTCGAGTACGGATCCATAGTTTGGGACTCGTAATAAAATACAATAAAAACCTCGAGGAGATTCATATAGTACCACTCCCGCATATTTACATTCTCTACCGTCGGTACTGCTCAGCGAAAACCGTAACGGCGATGCTTGAACGCGAAGCTTTCACGTGACAGATACCTCGGTTGTCTTCTGAGTTAGAACAGAGTCACGGAGCAAGAATTATTCAGGAGGCGCAACAGGGCTTGCTCCGGCGCCGCGATAAAGTCACTGCGCTAGGCACGGCACCGACGCGCCCTCTGTCGCGAGGCGCCAAAGGGAAAATCCGCGCAGCGCGCTTTCCGAAGAGCTTCGCCGGTTCAAGGTCAGTCGGCGCATAGGCGCCTGCCGCAATGGGCAGACGCCCGCCAGAGGCGAGAGCGGCGAGAGTGAACATCTCGTGGCGAGGAGGCGGTGTCGGCAGTCGTCGTCTGCTCCGGGATTCCTTCTAGCACTTCGTTTCGAGCGCGGTACAGCATGTAAATGGGGCAGTATTTGTTAATAACTGCTGCTAAAATGTCCAGAACTTGTAATTATTTATTTTACAGAAAGAAATCTGGCAATATTTACAATATATTCTGTGACACTACAATTTTTGTTCGTCGCGTCCATAGAAGAGCGTGCAAAATATGGCAACGCGGTTGACGCGCCATCTGTTGCGCTGCTCCGCAAGCTGCATTTGCTCCTCGCCGCACAGTGACATTAACGCACCGCCCGCCCGCGCTGTCCCAGCGCAGCAGTTTCTCCTCCTGAAATACTTCTTTCTCCGTGAACTGAGTTTCGAATCGAAATGAAGCAATCTGATATACGCTGGCTTCAAAACGCGAAGGACCGGCCACTAAAGCGTTTTTCTTTCTTCCATTTCACGCACAGTCATTTATCATCATCGTCAGAGAAAGTTGGCTTTCCTGCGGGGAATTTTCGCGTTGCAGGCGCCATCAGTGAGAACACTAACCCTGGTATTCTGAGTCCTTCCACAACTCGAACCTCCAGTGGAAGAGGTCCTTGAAATCTATTTCCCCATGCATAAGCATTGGGCAACCCTCTCTTCGGACGAGTGGAGGGAGCAAATGGATTTGAGGAGGGCCTCAGAATACGGCCCTAAGTCTTCGCTCTAAAATAACCGAAATTCTACTTTGGAACATCGAAGAACACTAGTAAAGCTAACATGTTTTACCACTATCCCTTTAAAAACGTGGAATCAATCCATCGATTTGCGCTACACAGCAATTACAGCAAGCATCGACGTGACATGACAAATTTACCTCAGTCTTTGCCCGAACCAGCCATTTCAAGTAATCATTTTGTTCGCCTCGTTTAGTAAACATACCGGCAAACCTGCATCAAATAATCAAATAAAATAAAATATCAGTATAAAAATCGGTGGAAGACCACCTTTAAATGCAACTTTCTGGCTGCGCGACGAGTGTGTTCTATAGCAAGTTTTTTTTTTTTATGATGGTTATAATGCGGAATTCATTTTGAGTATTTCATACTTGCTATGATCTGTATACAGCTGGCCCACTTCTCTCTGGGCCCGTTTTCGCTTCGAGTAGTATAAACAAATAAATGAAGAAATACTATTGACTGGGAAATTCACGTTTTTCCAAATTCAGCCAGGTCTGGTTTGATTTGTAGGGTACACGGCTTGCATTGCAGCTTCGGGGTTAGAAAATTATTGTTCTTTTTTTCATCCTCACCGCAGTAATAAGTTTTAATTTTTTTCTGCATAATAGCTGCAATACTGTATTTGGCTGTTTATATTTAGGTGATATTTCCTCAGTTTATTACTTAACCTTCAGTATTTCAGTTTGTGTGTTTTCTTAACTGCTGTTTTCATCTGGGCCGTGTCTAGAGTGTTGTCGGACGGTATTATAAGCACTCCACTATATCGACGTCCACCGGCGTTTTGTGGCAAAATTGCCGCGCCTGCAAGTACATCGCTCTGGATAACGTAAAGCTAGGCAACCTAACCTAAACATAACATAAGATAACCTAACGCACACAAAGAAATCATTTAAAACACCAAAACTAACCTAAGGTATAAAAATTGCACTTCAAATAAATAATAATAAAAAAAAACACAGCCGATCTCGAACCACCGACTTCAGGATCAAGAATGTAAGACGGATTCTCTAGGCTACAACGACAGGACTCTTTGGCCGGTGCTAGCCTAGTGCTAAATATTCGAATGTTGTCGGACGGCACTCTAGCCATGCCTGCAACGATCAGCTAGCGTGACGTCGGACGGCACTCTAGACACTGCGTTTCATCTTTCACTTATGAATCCGTACTGTTATTACTACCTAGTACCTGGGGACCACTATTCAGGTGGAGACCTTACAAACGCCTTCAGTATTGTCAGTTAAATTTCAATTATGTAAATGTGATTAATGAACAAAGGAACTATGTTCTTTGTTCATTAATCTGTGCAGAAAACGTGAATACACGACCGACGAGGCGTTTCATTCTAATTATTCTCCGAACATCTAATGGCGCTAACTTGGAGAGTTAAACTCCAAGGCGTGCGGGTTTTTCCCCAGTCCCCGTTTTTCAATTAGAAAGGACACGATCGCAACATGGTAACCCATTAGTTACAATTTCGCGCGATATGGTAAATAATGGACTGATAAACGGGGCTTCTTGTTCTCTTCTTAGTGCGAAGCATCGGCGAGTTGCCTTCGTTGCGATATCTCAGGCCCTGTAACGAAAAAAGGAGCAATATAACAGCCATGCGGGCACGAAGGGAGCGGCGATACACCGTTTTCCACATTCGCACCCAAGCATAAAACCATTCATTCAAAACCGGCTTCGAAGTGGCGCCCTGCACTCGCGCTTTCACCAATGGCCATGCCGTTAGCCCGTAATATAGACCACTTGTTTCAATACTAGTATCAGCAGCGAGCATGAACAACAGCATGTATGAAAAGGCGTTTACCCAGAATTTAGGTCGGAGTTGTAATTTACGATAAAATTGAGAGACGCTTGCGCTCACGCGCAAGAATTGAATGGCGAAGCTCTTGTAGCTGACGGTTGACGGACACAAAGTTGAGTTTTAGTATCGTTGTGGTGTCGTGGTTGATGTCGGCGGCATGGAATTTCAATGACCCTGTGTTGAACAAGGCCACAGTGAGCTAGTCATTTTGTTAGACTTTTTCTTACGCCACTCTGCAAGCCCGACTTACCGTCTCTAGCGGAAGCTTTTCACGCCCAGCTTCTCGAAGCGAGGCTTCTTCTTTGGCCGTGTGAACTATCTGCGGCCGGGCCATGTGGAGTCAATGATCACTTCCAGCAGTTTCGACATTCAAATCACGGCTCTTCTACGTTGCACAGCGCATGCGCACGATGACACGAGAACGTACGAAGGAGCGGCTTACGCTATGACGCGTCTTTGCCGTTCCGAGCAAGTGTTGCCAGGATACGGCGAACGCTGTAGTTTTTCTTCTTTTTTTTTTGTTTTGTAGCCAATATCTGTCAATCTTCTTAAAGGGGCATTCTTGGATTGACAAACGTGCGCTGAAGGCACGCGGTGAACGCTAGAGCTTTTTTTTTTTTTTGTGCCAATATTGGCCAATCTCTCTAAATGGGTATGTGCATATTGACGAACCCGCACTCTAGACACGCGTGCACGAGCTCTCGGCGTTTTTTTTTTCGTATTTTTAACTCCTGACACCATACACGAATAATTTGCTCAACATATCCGCGTTAAAAAAAACAGTAGCACCGATGATTTTACCCGGAGTGAAGACGACGCCGAGAGTATGAACGAGTGAAGTTTAATCGACACTAAAACAATGTTCCAGTATTGGTTCATCCAAGCTGGACCATCATGTTATGCTAAAATCCGGAAATATTGATCGGAAATCACAGCGAAAATCCAGCTTCACAAACGCCCTTCCTACTTTCCTTTGGAAAGAGGAACCAAAACGCCGCCCATGTGTCACCCACTGGGAAGAGGGACGGTTTATCTTCTGTTCTTTATTTTTGTTGTTACTTCTGCTGAAGGCGTTTACGGTGGTTGCTACTGATCCCGGCTAACGCAACACCAACAGATGTAAAAACTGCGCTTTGACAGATATGCTTGTAAAATGAGCAGCTCCTGTTCTAATGCACGAGTTGTATAGTATATAACAACGTACGGTCGAGAATATCGCCGACAAACATACATCGATTTACTGTTCGGATGGTTTGGCCTTTATAGTAATTATTGGGTTGTATGTGAAAGTCCTGTGATTAGTTTACATGCTACTTAGGTCAAAGCATGCTCACAGCGTCGATTATTGAACTGCATTTAAACCTATTCGCTGCAAATAGCAGAACTTGCTACACCAGATTTAAAGACGTGATAAGATTCTTCCAAGCTCCTTAAACTGTAAATGAATCAGGGTAGCCGTGTCAGCTCAAATACCTGAGGGTTGACAGTTTGGCGAGTTAGTACGGCCTTAACTTGATAATGCTGCGCGAGATAGGGCACCGACACAAAATCATTTTAGGGGCGAAACACCTTAGGAGACCTGCACAACCTGGTCCTTACGCTTCAGAACGGATATTCAGCTCTTACCGAGGAAGCAGAGTTTACGACACAGGAAGCCAGCGACAATCTTACATGCATTATCACGGAGTGTGCAGTAGAAGTCGGGGGCCCGGTGGCTAAACCTTTCCAGGAGACAAAAGATCTAATTAGGAAACGGCAAAGGATGACAATCTCCACCCCAACTGACAGAGTAGAACTAGCGGAGCTTTCGAAGTTAATCAATAAGCGTAAGACAGCTGACATACGGAAGTATAATATGGAGAGGATCGAATATGCTGTAAAGAATGGAGGCAGCCTGAAAGCATTGAAGAGGCGTCTAGGCGTGGGGAGAAATCAGATGTATGCACTTAAAGACAAGCAAGGCAATGTCATCAAAAATAGAGATAAAATAGTTATAGTAACCGAGGAGTTCTATAGAGATCTTTACAGTAGCCGGGACCTTCAGGATAATGCCGGAAGAGAAACTAATACAGAGGAGATAGACATCCCACCAGTAACGACAGAAGAAGTAAATAAGGCCTTGAAAGAAATAAAAGGGGGCAAAGCACCTGGTGAAGATCAAATAACAGCTGACCTCTTGAAAGGTGGCGAGCAAATTCTACTAGTAAAACTGGCAAACCTGTACACGCAATGCCTAATGACAGCGAGTGTACCGTAATCTTGGAAGAGCGCAAACATCATCTTAATCCACAAGAAAGGGGTCATGAAGGCCTTGAAAAATTACAGGACAATCAGCTTACTGTCAGTCGTCTACAAGGTACATACCAAGGTAATCGCTAACAGAATTTCTGCCACCTTAGATTTCAGTCAACCTAAAGAACAAGCAGGGTTTCTTAAAGGCTATTCAACAATGGACCATATTCACACGATCAATCAGGTGATAGAGAAGTGCGTGGAGTATACTGAACGCCTGTATATAGCCTTCATAGACTATGAGAAAGTATTTGAATCGGTCAAAACCTCAGCACTCATTCAGGCATTACGGAACCAGTTTGTAGGCGATCATTATGTAACACTACCCAAGGACATGGGTCCACCGCTACCATTATCCTCCATAAGAGCAGTAAAATACCTATAAGGAAGGGCGTCAGACAAGGAGACACAATCTCTCCGATGTTATTCACAGCATGTTTACAAAAGTTTTCAGAACATTGGATTGGTAGCAGGTGGGAGTAAGTGTTAATGGAGAATACCGCACTAACCTCAGATTTGCTGATGACATTGCCTTGCCAAGTAACTCGGGGGGCGAATTGCAAAGAATGCTTACCGCACTGGACAACCTGAGTAGAACCGTGGGCCTGAAATTTAATATGGGGAACTAAAGTAATGATCAATATCCTGGGGACAGCACAGCAGTTTGGAATAGGGGGCGAGGTAGTCGAAGTGGTAAAAAAATATATCTACTTAGGCCAAGTTGTGACCCCGGATCCTAACCATGAGGCAGAGATAATTAGAAGGATCAGAATGGGGTGAAGTGCATACGGAAGACAGTCTCAGATAATGAATAGCAGCCAGCATTGTCCCTGACGAAGAAAGTGTATGACAGCTGCATCTTACCGGTACTCACCTACGGGGCAGAAATGTGGGCGCTTACTAAGAGGGTTAAACTTAAATTGAGAACGACTCAGCGGGCAATGGAGCAGAAAATGATAGGTGTAACATTAAGGGTCGAGAAGAGAGCGGAGTTGTTCAGGGAACAAACGCGTGTTAAATACATATTAATACAAATTAAGAAGAAGAAATGGACGTGGGCAGGGCATGTAATGCGAAGGCAAGATAACCTTTGGTCATTAGGGTAACAGAGGGGATCCCTAGAGAAGATAGGCGTGGCAGGGGGCGGCAGAAAGTTAGATGGGCAGATGAGATGTAGGAGTTTGCAGGAATAAATTGGTCGCAGTTAGCGCAGGACCGGGGTAATTGGAGATTAATGGGAGATGCCTTTGTCCAGCAGTGGTCGTGGATAGTCTGGTGTTGATGATGATCACCTAGGACCGCACTTTGTCCGGGCTTGGCGTCCGTGTACACAGTGTTGCGCATGGGCGAGGAGCATTGGATTGGATTAGATTGATTTAGATTGAATTGGATTAGATTTGTATTGGATTGGATTTGGATTGGATTAAATTGAATTGAATTGAATTTGAACTGCATTGGAATAAATTGAATTTATCAGATTGGATCGGATTGGAATTGTATATACTGTACACACGCGTTGTCACCCCTTTACATGCGCAAGTGAGCAATGCCACGGATGATTTACGGTCAGAACGATCCCCAGTGCTTCTCCCACTCGTCATTATTCACTTCGTGGAGATGCGTGAATGTTTGTAGCGTGAGCTACAGCGGCCAAGGTTGAGCAGTTTCGCGTGGGCCGTGAAGAGCCGTACTGCGCAAGCGCGAAGAGCATGAGATTGGATTGGATTGCATTTGGATTTGAATTGGATTGGCTTGAAATGGATTGGATGAATTGGATTTCCATTGGATTGGATTGGAATAAATTGGATTGTATTGGAAATCCAATCCGATTGTAGTGCGGGTGTGTAGAGAATTGGGTCTCTTTATTCGCCAGTCTGCGCATTCCAGAGGAGTGACGTCATAGCCGCGGAAGACGCACTGGCGCCGGCGCGTGCCGAGATGTCGGCTCTGTTGTGCAGTAGGCAAGTCTGTCACTGCGCCGGAGTCGCTTGATAGCCGTTTCGCGTGGCTCCTGGAGAGCCGTGCTGCTCATGCGGGAGGAGCGGTGACTGGACTGGACTGTACTGGACTGGACTAGGCTGGACTGGATGGGATTGGATTGGAAATCGCTTTAGCAGCAGTAAGCATGATAATCAGCTAATCCTAGGCAACCAGGAAACCTAGGAATAACCAGCTGAACCTTAGCTCACGCTACGTATATCCTGGCATAGCCGAGCTAAGCCACTGCTAATTTTTTCTACAACTATTTGTATATTATTTTATTATGGTTGCAATTCCCCAGTACATGCAGGCCGTAATTGTTTCGCAGTGTATTTTGCTGTTGTCCCATTAATGCACTCTGTGGATTGTCATCACTTCCTTTGGTCGATAGTGCTCCGCATACCGCCATCGCGCTACCGTAACTACAGTGCCGGTACGTTCCCTTCCTCCTCTGTGATGGCTTATCCTCTAGTTGCTGAACTGTATCAATGAGTCAGTACTGAGGGGCCTCGAAAACATACGGAGTCTTCCCAAGACATAATTTTTCCTCCACGTGATTATACAGCTTTCCTCATTTGGTTCGAGCAAGGACACATTTTTATTTTTTTAACTTTTCAACTAGCCTGAAGCCGTGGTTGTGTCAGTGATACTACATACATACATACATACATACATACATACATACATACATACATACATACATACATACATACATACATACATACATCATCATCATCATCACCACCACCACCACCACGACCAGCCTATCTACGCCCACTGCAGGGCAAAGGCCTCTCCCATTAATCTCCAATTACCCCGGTCCGATACTGGGTGAGGCGCAGCGGTGACGTAGAGGTAAAACATACATACATACATACATACATACATACATACATACATACATACGTACGTACGTACGTACGTACGTACGTACGTACATACATACATACATACATACATACATACATACATACGTACGTACGTACGTACGTACGTACGTACGTACGTACATACATACATACATACATACATACATACATACATACGTACGTACGTACGTACGTACGTACGTACGTACGTACGTACGTACGTACGTACGTACATACATACATACATACATACATACATACATACATACATACATACATACATACATACATACATACATACATACATACATACATACATACATACATACATACATACATACATACATACATACATACATACATACATACATACATACATACATACATACATACATACATACATACATACATACATACATACATACATACATAACGATAACGCCGAACGATAACGTTGACTCTGACTGGCCTGTCATCCCGAAATGTTATACGTCGTACATCATTCGTGGTACTCAACCGTGAGGTAATAAGTCAAAGTTTCTTTCCGTGAGGCGGAAACGGTATGTTCTTTCAGTTACTATTGTCTTTGCCGAGCTACCTACACTTTCGGGCCATGGACCCCTCAAACGGACGCCGTTTTTCAAGAGCATGTGCATCATTTCGTTCTTGGAAAGCGCTGCCGCGTGGGGATGCGCACTTCCGTAGAAGATAGAGGCGAGGCCACTGACTTTACACGAGTCCAACGCCGTTTCCTGGAACGATGACGCGAGTTAGACGCACTCGAACAAGCACGGCCCGGCGCAGTTTCCTATATTTTTAATCTCTTTTTAGTGCTGAACGTTCTAACGAAGTAGTTCCGAGAAGAACCGTCCCTTTCGTCATACATTTTGTTGTAATTCCCAAACGGCATCCGCAAACGGTTTCAACTCCCACGTACTTTGCAGTTTCACCAGAAGCAAACGTCCCAGACGCAAAAACCGTTTGGCCTCGTGCCAGCCTCAGCGCTTTTCAAAGTTACGTTATAGTGGGTTCTCGATGAAAATACGAGGCAGCTAAAAATTTAAACAGTCGCAGGGCCGGGAAATGCTTAGTAAAAGAAAATGAAAGCTAGGTTTCGGGAGCCGCAATCTCTACTTCCGGAACGACTGGAAACTTAATTTGTAAAAGAACCACCTCCTAAAAAGTGCAGGCGTCGGTCTGTACGTAGTCCGCACTTCTTGCTTGTCTCCAATTTCGAGTTTCCTTCTTCAACGAAATTTAAAGTACAGTGCATTGGAAGCAACGCGGTCTTGGCTGACTTCAATTATCAGTTTTTGATGCATAAAAGTTGCACGCCTACCCACTTTGCAAAAGGATCAGAGGCATTTGCTTTTTTTTTACTTTACTAGAATATACTGCACGCCTCGGTACTAGCAGGAATGTTACATGTGATATACAATGCATTTAGTCCCGACTACGTAACGGAAAGAAAAACACAAACAGGACCCAACAAAAAAAAAGGCAATTCCGTTCGACGTACGCTGTAAAACAACAGTATAAAGGCAGACGCGAAAACGTACAAAATAAATCCAAGGTCAACACTGTTAAAATACGTTCCTTATACAATACAATATACAATATGTTCTGTAGTACGTGCTGTCCCTAACCTGTGTACACAATATGTACAATAGCTAGCAAAAATTAGTATCTTTAACCTCTTGAACAAAGTATTATATTGTTTTTTTTTTTATCCAATCGACGACGGTAAAACAGAATTGTTTTTAATGTTGTGAGTTTTGAGTAGCAGTGGTGTCTTGCGGTTCTTGTGGAATACCTCAAGAGTTCAGTGCGAAAAGTCCGTTCTAGATATTTCATTCTACCCATGAAACAAAATTGAAGCGAATTTAAGTTCAGAAATATTACTACGTTGAGAAAGACAATGAAACTCGCCTTCATGCGCGGAGCAGTAACACTGGCATGCCTGGAATAATTTGAAAACCTGAATCAAACTTCTAAACTTTGCGCTCGCTGTATTTGGTTATTATATCTTTTAAAGGAAAAAAAGAGAAGGAGTGCTTGCGTATATCCTGAAATCTTAAAAGGTCATAATTATGCAATTCTACAAATTATTTCGGATATGAATTCGAGCGTTGAATAATTTCAAGGCACTGAAGGGGCGAAAGGCTCTTAAATAAAGAGTAGTAAAGACATTCGTCATTGGGAGATATACAACACATGCATACTGGGACGAGAAACGTTTTTGGCCCTACTGAGAACACCTAAATAAAGTTGCAATGCAATCATTGGTGGCCTGTTAATGGCTCGACGGAATATAAGCTCCTTGAGAACGACCATATCTCATCGTGTAAGGAAGCCTCGTTAAGCCCGTCGTAGCTAAACCAGAACTGCTTGTACACGTTGTGAACCGACCTCAACAGCACGTCGGTTATTATGGCCTGGCATAGACCGCCGGCTTTCTCGTATTGTAGTAATATCGCACGTGCCGTTTATAATGTTAACCTGTCGTTGAATGTCTCCCTGCAATCGTTCAGCCAGTGTGGCAACTAAGGTAAAGTGAATACCTGCGTTGACTACGTGTTTACCTTTCCCCACGAGGTCTCAACATAGCAGATGTGGTATGTTTAAGTATACTCACACCGGAGCATTTTTTTTTTTCGGAAAGAAAACAGAATGAGCTCTGGCGTTTTTTTTTTGTCTTAAGGTTAAGGTTAACGACAGGTCAAGCGTTGAAAACTAAAGGTACGTCAAGCTGAGGACGCACGTTAACGTCCTTAAACCGTAAGCATGTAACCCTCATCACATGTTCACCAACCATCCGAAGTAGCAAGCCCAGCATTATGCAGGGCTGACCTCTTCGGTCTCATTAAAGAATTTTCTCTCTCTCTCTCTTAAACCTTAAACTGTAACGCTAGGCCTAATGTCATAATGTCATAATGTCTTATGTCCAAGACTTGCGAAAAAAGCCATGGTAGCTTTCGTCCAATGGCAATGTCATGTAATCGAGGATTCGAACATCAGGTCTTGCGAGGAAAGGCAAGATTTCTCAAATGACAGCGGTAGCTGCCCAAGGCTTGGTCCTCCCTCAGCACCCCTCATACTACATCTTCTATCATACTCATCGACTCCCATGGCATCTGTCGTAGCTTCTTGCCAGGTAGGGTTGCTCCAAATACCTTCCAGCTATCCAGCTATCAGCACCACGCTCGGAATGTTGACCTTGTTTGGACTCCAGCTCACACTCCACTGACTGGTAACAACTATGCTTACCAGCAAGCCTCCGCTCTTTGTTTTCAACGGCTATCAAGGGCGCTGTGGGGAAGACATCTCTGGTCACTTTCCAAGGCATCGCCCATAATTACCCGGGCTTTAGACCAACCCTCCCCCCATCTCGTCCGAAACACCCGAACACACAAAAAATTGGCGCCGTATCTGCTTACTTCGCTGGAAAGGTCGTCGAAGAACGGTAATCTTGTGCCGCCCCTGCCACGTAAACGCCTGTCTTCTCTTTCCCGCCTACCCCTCGCGCTCGTATCCTCCGGCCTCGCTCCTCCCACGATACACAAAGGGGAGGTTTGCTCAAGTCAGTTCGATTTCTCCGTGTGCCACTGCTCAGGCGCCCTCTACTAGAAACGTTTGTTACTGTTGGGCTTCTGGGAATGCTGCCTCGAGGGGGCGCCGCGAGCGCTTGTTGTATTTCCTGGTAAAAATTATTTTAAGGCGTATTTTTTACGTGCTGTCGCAGGAAGCACCCTTGTATTTTTAATTAAAAGAACACTGCAAACGTCACTTAGGTATTGATGTTTTGTCTCAAATGTACCTAAAGTTTTTTTCTGCTTAATAATGCTTACAAGTTTACAGTAAAGATTGCACCAGATTTATTACTTTGGAAATATTTTACCGTTAAAAACGTCCTTCAAGAATGCCTTTCACTTTCAATTTTCTGATGGAGGCGAAAAGCAAAAACGCCCGTTTGCACGAGATTTCGGCGCACGTTAAATATCCCCAGGTGGTGAAAATTAAACCGGAGCCCTCCACTACGGTGCGCCTCATCGCCTGCGTTGCGTCGGCGCGGTAAACACTACAATCAATCTGTCCACTTTTGGCCGGGTGGCTGAATCAGGGAACATCCATGCATACATACATGCATACATACATGCATACATACATACATACATACATACATACATACATACATACATACATACATACATACATACATACATACATACATACATACATACATACATACATACATACATACATACATACATACATACATACATACATACATACATACAGACAGACAGACAGACAGACAGACAGAGACAGACAGACCAAAATTTCCGCGTTTATGTATAAAGAAAGACTTTAAAACTACTCTCCATAGGACCCGGCAAATCCTACATCGGGAAAACCGGCCGCGGTGTCAACAATTAGGCCTGTAAGAATAAGTTGACGTTCACAAACGATCGATGTGCGCAGCTGTCGGCGCACTACGCTGTTTGCCACTGCTTGCTTGCCTGCTTCCTCCAAGTGAGAGTTGGCGGGCGTATAAATTTGGCCCCTTCGGAGTTATTTTTCAATGAAAAGCGAAGCGAAGATAGTGTCACTATGACGTCAGTTTGTTTGCAGGAGCGCGAGTTCAAGCTACTATGCAGCAAACAATAGCGTGACACGTGACAGGTTTTGTTCGCCCGCATGGGCGGTGCGCAGGCCTGCCTCTGTTGCCGAGGTTTTCATATATGCGACGACGTGTTCTATGTAAAACTCTTTGGTAGTGAGCGCTTGTCTCGTGTTTGTCCGGCCTGTCCTACTCCGCTATTGTTCTGTTGCTCACCGTGTCGTAAAAACGCACAGGGGTGATAACAACGCCCAGCAAAATAATATAAGACATGCGGTCTTCGTGACAACCAAGACTTGCATAAAACGGCTAGAGGAACCACAGGACCAAGCCCTATGGCTTATAAGCATCGAATTTTATTGACATGCGGAAGCGTGAGATAACTCCGTAGTTTTAAAGTCCTGTGTTGTCGTGGCCAAGAGGTGGAGCGCAAGATGACTAACGGCGCCAAGAACAAAAACAGGTCACAGAATGCATCCAGGGACTGACGTCAAATTTTTGAAGGGAGCTCCTGTAAAAAAGGCAAAATATTGAAGTTGAAAAGAGACTTTAATAAATTTGAGGCTGGCTGAAAATAGAATCCGTGCGTCCCAAATGCGAGACGAGCTGACGCCGCCAATGGCACGACGGCCCCTCGGCTTAATCTGATTAAAGATGCACCTTGTGAATGGATTGTGGCCTTCTAACTAGAAACGCGTGTGCCACACATGGACTGAGGCCTACATGAGTAATTTGAGCAAAGTAATCATTACGCGAGGTGCGAAATACGGCTCCGAGAAATGTCATCTTTGCTTGGTGCGTAACACTAGCACCATTATGTGGAATCCACTGATTAAAGTTGCTGCTTGGGCGAGTTGGTACATATTTTGGAAGGGTTTTATTCACTTCAGAAAAAAAAGAAAAAAAAAACCCGAGAAATGCACTTTGTGTTTTTGTTAACACGAAACTATTTTATTCCAGGATAAATAAATAAAGATTCCACCGATGTCATAACTGTCACGGAAATATTGCCAGTTCAACGGAGCAAGTGGCCTGTAGAGAGTGCACCCCTGCACACATGGTCTTCTTGAGGGGAAGCTACCTTTATTACAAAGGAGTACGCTATACTTACGGCTGTTCGTTTTTGAGTTTTATATTTTAACACGAAAGTGTTTTATGCCGGTATACACCAAGCTTTCGCTGACGTCATATCCGTCACGGAAATGATGCCAGTACACCTTTGCCGAAGCTACCCACCAGCAGGACGTCGCTCGCCAAGCACACCCACAAGACAGCCGCCGACTCGGAAATCCTGCTCAGCATCAGATTCGCTGCACATTTCACTTTCCTGTTTTACCGATTTCTATGACAGCGAAATCAACCAGGGTTTTCTTTTGTTTTTGCCATTTCTTTTATCCCCTGAACACCCCTTACCCAGTGCCGAGTAGCAATCCGGGCTCTAAGCCTGGATAACCTCTCGGCCTTTCCTTTCGCTTTTCTCCTCTCCTCTGCAGCGCTTTTAAATCCTCCAAAGAATTCACAGAAACCTGCGATTATACGGCACTTCCAACGCGAGCAGGGCAAATGCGGGTGCGTACCGACCAACGTTGCTAGATTCTAGAAACGTTCGTGACAGCCTGACGGTATGCCTGACGTTACGCTTCGAGCTTTCATGTGGTCGGCCGGAACCGCAGCGTGACATACCGTAGTTTGACGTTGTTTCGCATGTCGTAAGTTTAAATGTTGCGGCTGCTTACGGTAAGTATAGACATATGTTTAATTAGGCCGATTGGTCGAGGCTCTCAGCCATAGTAACGGAAAGAAGAAAAAAGCGCGAAGAGGAAATGATGTTGGTGGTGAAGAGAGGACGCGTTCGGCAAACGGGCACTAATGCTATCGGAATCACTACATCAAAACGAGGGCTTAGGTGGCCTCGTAATTTCCTTGAACTTTTTCGGCGAAATGGCAAAATGTCGGATGGCGCATATAAGTACGTGCTTCGATGGGATTCCAAGCACTTTGTTTCCAGGGCGATTGATTTACTGGCATCTCGACTCTAGCAAATTTCCTGCGAATTATCTACCCTGAACGGAAGCGTTTTCCGATTGGCTCCCAGTTTGCCGCCTCCTCCTCTGTTCACAAACTGATTACATGTGCATTCATAAACTTAAGAGGTTTTATGACATTTAACGGCACCGGTTCTATTGTTTTAGAGGCGAAGCCCCTTACGGGCTGGGGCTTTCGTCGTCGTCCTCGTAGTAATCGTCGTTCGTCTCGTAGTCACGGCACCTAAACACCTGGAAACTCATTTACGCCTCGCGCTGGAACGTAACGCGTACTAAAAAAATTCCCCGACACTCGTTCACGCCTCGCTCTAGAGCGCTTTGTAATGCGTACTAAAAAAAAAAAAAAACCGGGACACTCGTTTACACCTCGTGCTAGAGAGCTTCGTACTTCAAAGACAAGATACTTTTACACGAAACCCGTGTACGCCCGCCCCCCCCAGCCCCCCCCCCCCCCCCCCCCCCCCGAAACAACAGCGGTTTCGTCTAGTTAGCAAAAACACCAAGGTGCCAAAATTACATTTATACACTCTATGCTTCGCCACTCCGCAGGTTTCACGTGAGTGGAGATGGCCCGGGAGTTTTTATGCTTTTGAATTCGCCAAACAAGTTGCAGAGTGCATTGTTTTCTGCAGTTTGTTTTCCCCCCAAAAAAGTCGCAGTGTACATCTACGTTTATGTGTTAAGCCCGGAGACGCAATACGTTATTTCTATGTTGAGGCGGTATTTTGAAAATAGGCTGCTGCATTCATAACCCGTGCTATCTAAGCGCTGAAGGTCAGTGGAGTAAGCGAGACGAGCAGCAACGGTTTTATAGACACCTTGAACGCTACGCATGCCACCGAGAGTCCACTACTTTTCGTTCGATAAACCAGTGGCGAATTCGTGACAGTTATCAGGCGTTGCTTGATGCGTAACGCCAACGTTTTTGTAGAGCCCGCACTAAATTGGGCCTTACTCCCCCACCAGTGCAATGGGAAACGAAAACAATGACTCATCGGCACAGGCACCGCCGAGGGAAGAACGAACCCCGCTGCGCAAAAGTGGCGCTAGCTGAAATAGCGTATCCTGTCTTATCCCTTCGCGTATCCTGTCGCGTATCCTGGCAAGCGAGCCTGCCGGCACGCCTGCTCCGCCTGCTACTTTGCACACCCCAGTTGTCGCTGCCCCAATTCCAGCTTCAGGCAGGCTGTTGTTTCTCTGCGCCGCGGTTGTCGTCTCCCTTGAGTGTGAGGACGCCTTTCGCAAACGCTTGACTAGCCCAGCTGATAACCACAGCAGACGCGGATGGCTAGCGCCAACGGAAAGGGACTCAATGAGTCTAAACAAGCTCTGGCGTTAAAGTATATCCGAACTGTCCGCAAGTAACATGTATTGAGTAATATTCGCTGCTGTAATCTTCGTCGTGTAATAGTAAAAAATGATGTGCATAACTTTTTTCATAAAGCAATAGTTTACTTCAGAATTATTTTTTCGTTGTTTCCTTTAGCGAAACATATAAAAACCGGAAGCGTTTCGTTGGGGCGACTATTTCACAGGGTTCATATTTTGGCATATTACACACGTCACTCATCCCCCAGAATCACCATTGCTGCAAAGTGACAATGCGTTGACGACATAGGCACCGCTTCTATTGTTAGCTAGGATCGTTATCTAATATTTGTGATGCTCTACAAAAAGAAAGCCATACAACTAGTACGCTCCGCGCTGTGTGGTGCCTTTCTGCCTGTCGCGTCACTAGTTTTGCGCATTTTCTACTATAATGTCAAATAGGTTTTTTTGACGTACACTTGGTGATAGCCTATAAGCCGCTAACTGAAACACTAACTAAACACTAAAAGATCCCGGCCAACCTCCAATAACGTGAAACGTGGGGAGGGGCGAGCCATGCAGAGTATAAGTGTATTTTTGGCGCCTTGGCGTTTTCGGCAACGGAGATGAACCGTTCTGGGGTAGAGATATACATACAGCTTTGCTGTAAAACTCTCGTTTCTTTGAAGCACGAAGCGTTCTAGCGCGAGGCGTTGGAAAAATCAGTGTCCCGGTGTGTTCTTTCAGTACGCGTTATGTCCTAGCGCGAGGCGTAAACGATTGTCCCTATGCTTTAGTGCCGTGACTACACCGACGATGATATGAGACGACGACATGGGACGACGACAAGAGACGCCAACAGCCCAAGCCCCTAGGGGCTTGGCCTCTAAAAGGTGACACCCAAGGGCCAGAGAAAATGCAGATTGCAGCTGTTTATGGGGTGGGCGTTTGGTTTGTTTCGTGCTGATGTGCGGTCAACCCATTCCGGTTATGCAACTTCCCAACCACGAAATTTCGCCAGCTCATGTTCTTATCGATTAGGCATAACGGTTGCCTGAATTCCAATCTGGCATTGTAACTGCGGAGCTGCGAGCAAAACCTTGCACAACCTGTAGTCATTGTCTTCACTACAAGAGCGCGGGAAATGTGGGATACAACGTATCTTCTCTAAGTAGCTTCTAACGGCACCCAGCACTCATACCCTAAAGTTCAACCAGTTAAGATAAAAGGGTATCGCACGTATTTTTCTCGTCCTTGCCTACTGTTCTTAACAATTCTACTAAACTTTTCGTGAACTAGTACAGTTAGTTTGTTTCCTGCACAAAAATCGCAAAAAACTTGCTAACAGCACCTTGTTTAAAAAAGAGTGGTACATAATTATTTCAAATACCTTTGTCAGTGAGAATGTGATGATGGGGTATTTAGAATATAACTCAATGTTTTCAGCAAAATTAACACACCTGTGTGAGTAAGTCCTGCGTATTCGTTGAGTTTTCAACTTCGATTCTCGCGTGGTTTTTAAAAGCAAATTTTACAAGGAAATCTAAAGACGGCGCTAAAAATAGAGGCACTGCTGCTAAAAACAAGTGAGCCAGCCATGACCTTCTGACCAAGATTTTCTTGGTCCTCACTGCCAACACAAACATCATGATACGTAGAGGGCCCTCTGGTGGGTTCCTCGAAAAAGCCGACAAACAAGCGTGCGCAGACCCGAAGGGAAGAAACACGGGACGATCTCCCACGCGAGCTGTCTTCTTCAGTGTGGCGTGTTCTTCCCTGGTCGGTCGCCACGTCGCCTTCTGTTTGCCTCGTGACCACCAAATGACGGGGGAGTCGGGCTGAGCCGGTGGGAAGCAGAAGGCGTCAATCTGGCAGACCCGGCTGTAAGGGCCGGAAGTGCCGAGCATCCGCTCCGGCAAGGCACTTCCGGCTGTTGTTTCCGCATCAGGGTGCTCCATCTAGACACACAATCAACGCTCGGCAAAGACAAGAATCTCCAGAAGCAAACAATGGAACTGCCGCCGCATGATCTCTTCTGCTAGACTCTTCTTTTTCCTTTTTTTTTAACTTTCACAATGCCTTCTTTCCGTGTGGGTGATTGAGTAACCGGAAAGCGTTCTTTCTTATCGTGCCGTAATTCAGCATTTAGGCGCGCATCAGCTATTTTTCCTCCTTTCTTTGGGATGGTTTAAACCTTGACGCTGCCATTTGGTATTTTGCTATGTACTATTTCAAGTCAAGGCTCTTTTGTTTACCCATGTCGCCGATTTCTCTCATTGCGCCCTTTATAAGTTTGTTGCGGTTGTTAGCGCCCCGATGCATGTGCCTGTCTTTTGCATAAAATACCGGTATGTGCGAGCAGCTCACGGCAAGCTTTTCATCCTGTCATAGACTCTGCATAAAGACCATTATACATTTCCAGGCATGCAGCTTTAAAGGAAAACAGCTCTTAAATCATATGTCTGAACGAGTTTGAGCAGAAACCTGTAGTTTCCTTTTGCCGAGGTAAATTGTATTTATAGATAGAAGTAGCTGTTTTGCAGTTCCTTTAGGGCAATTTTGCAGATGAGTTGGTTCTTATCTCTGTTATGAGCAATAAACATCCTTGAAAAAACCAAGTTCGCCTCGAAAAACCAATGACCACAGAAAAAGGGAACTGCTGGTGTATTTTACGCTTTCTTCCTCCTCCTTTTCTTCCGTTCCAGTTTCTGCCATTTTCAACACCACCCCCAGGCGCAGGGCATCACCGGGCCTGGAATCCGCCTTATGACGTAAGCCCTTTTCTTCCCAACTCGAACAATGAACCTCATTGAGTTTCGAAGCCGGCAGTCGCGACTGACAAGAGTGGCCGGCATTTTAAAGAGCCTGGCTAGTAAATAACTCATATAGTGTCATTTGCCTGTGATGGGCAGTTACTGACAATCTCCTAGTTTTTGCACCGCCAACATATCCCGCTTAGGTGGCGTTTTGGAAGGGGTAAACTGAAGCGTGCAAAAGAAAAAAAAAGAAAACAGAGGAAAGGAGAGGGGGGGGGGGGTGGCTTATTAGTACTTAAAGTCAAGTCGGTAGCCGCATAGAGGAAATTGACGTTTTTAGCTCATAAAACAGTCCATAGAGCGATGCAAAAGTCGGCCAGTACAGAAAATTTTGTTGCATATAGTGATTTTTGATTGGTACTGAAAGTTTTAGCAGCGGCCAATACAATTTCAGGATGTGAATTTCCGCTGAAATGTTATAATATTTCAGCTAACGACTGCGAGAAACGAGAATTGCTTGTTCCCTTTGCTAAAAGGTAATTCACATGATGAAGGTATGCTGACCTCTTGCGACGGAGCCGACTGACAGATTTTAACTTACGCCACAGCACGCATACAAAATGTGCATCAAGCGTTACGTCCAGCCTCGTAATTTCTAAACCCCCCCCCCCCCCTTCCCCTTCCTATTGTGCACTGCGGCAAGGAAGACCCACGAAATTGTTTTGGGGCCTGGTGTTATTCGCAAAAGCATGTAACTTTAAGAGACAAAGGGTGAAGGTGTTGGGATTTTTTTCGTTGCGAAATATGATAACCCCCAAGAAAAAGCATGGCCGCCGAAATAAATTTTCGCTGTGTATCGATCGGTGTGTGCTTCTTAATTGTGTCCTAGCTTTATTTGTTGAGAACGTCCGGGTACCTTGCCGTCGTCACCCTTTGGAGCGGGCTCCCTTGCCCTTGAAATATGACAGGATTCAGCTTCCGGCAACAAAAAGTGGACACTGCTCCCTACATAACGGTTTGCGCTCAAGGTATGGATGTTGTCTCAGGGACCGCGTTATTAAAATAAATGTGTACTGAAAAACAAATCAAATAACAAAGAAGGAAAGGAAAAGTGCGAGGACAACGTGGACTGAGGTCGTACGCAACAACAAAACAAAAGGAATGAAAGCAGAAATCGCTCTTTCATGCAGTTGTGTGTCGTTACCGAAACGATCAAAGCTGCCGCCGGCGATGTTGCCTGCCGGCTGTAGCATCCTTCCAAAGAGAACAGCTGGCGTTGTTGACAGTTTCTTCCTAAGCCTGCGGGTTCTCGCCCCGCGGCTATTTCTTTATCATCACCGCTGAGGATTCATCAGGAACGACCGTTTCGGCAAGAAAACTTGGACGTCATTTGCAACTGCCCTTCGGACATCCAACCCACGCCCGGATCTTTAAGCGCTTTTTTTTATTCTCTTCCTGTTCCTCATCGCGAAAAAAAAAATGGGGGGGGGGGGGGGTAAGGGTGAGGGTGGGTAGTAAGCACTTTAGCTTCGCTAAGCATATATTACGTGAAGCATGTTTTGCCGGACCGCAGCAGGATTTTGTGCCACTTTTTTTGGAGCCGCCTGTTTTTCTTCGAAGAAGTTTTCAGTGGCCGTTGCAAAAGTAATTATTCTATAACTGAAAGCGTGAACGTGAAGCGTTTAAAAGCAGCACCTTACCAAACTACTACGTACTGGTCACCCTGCTCGCGTACATGTTGACAATGTTTAACGCAAAGCAGGCAGAAGATAAGTGCAGAAACATATATTATAGCGTTCTTTTTAATTAAATATCTATCCTCGTATTTTTCTTACGAAATCAAATGAAAAACGGGTTAACACGGTGTCGAAAAGAGGAGTCATCAAGGCGCAGCAAAAACACATGTGTCGGATCGAGCGCACTGAGTAAAACAAGAACAAAATTTAAAGAAAAGGTCTTTGATTCGCTCTATGAACTCGAAATAAGTTTTGATAGCTGAACGTTTTCACCGTCAATCTCAGCGGTATTGAAGTGACAGTTTTACGGCCCTAACACCAAGTTGCTTCAATATTGTGTTATGTGTTTTGGACGTTTCATTTATGAAATTGCCATACTAAATCCCGCACGCTTAAAGCAGTAATCGCGGCGCTTACAGAATTGTGCTGTTTACACAATGCCAAATACAGTGATTCTTCATGTTCGCTGAAGGTGGGGAACATCAAACCTTTGAACCTCCACCTCAGCCAAGGCTCTCTAAAAAGCAACAGACAGTTTTTCGCCTCGTTCAATCTGGATCTTTTTCCCAACCAAGAAGACTTTACCTCATGTTCCCGGAGCAGTACGCTGCCGAATGCAAATTTTGCAAAAAAAATAATAATAACCAGCATGACTCCGCCACATAATTGGGGAATGCGACTTCAGCTCAGGAAATCCACCACTCCTTTATCTATACCCCCATCCCCTCTTAAAGAGGGCAATAAAAGATTTTCATGTCCAGCTTCTCACTGGCGGCTCAGCGTGCGCTGGTTGACAGGGCGCAAGTGGTCATGACGTCATATGGGTTCCAGTGAATGACGAACCTCTCCGAAAGGGCCACAGGACCCGCTTTAACGACCAATAGGTGTATTCTCTCTCTCTCTCTCTCTCTCTCTCTCTCTCTCTCTCTCTCTCTCTCTCTCTCTCTCTCTCTCTCTCTCTTGGCAAAAGAAATTGCAGATGATGCCTGGAAAGGCTCCAGGGAAGCTAGTAACTATTTTACATGAAAGACGGAAATATACCTTAAATTGCACACACAAAAGAAAAATAAACGAAAGGAACAAAATAGCGGAGCGTACATCAGACATTTGAATGCTTTTCCCAAAAGACGCTTTAGCACGAAGTGTTTTTATGCGCTTCTGATCTCGATATACGCAAATGAGCATGCCTCGCAATCCCGTCGCCATACTCTCCTGCTTTGTAGGCATGGGCGATTTGACCGTCAACGTGACATACTTGCATTACTTTGGATAGTATTTTCGCTCAAGAACTTCAACTTGAAAAAGAAAAACAACCAAAAGGACGATTTTAGAAATAAAATGCGCAATTGGTCTCCTAATAGAAGACATGGCCACGGCCACGTAACTTTTAGTGTTCTTCATTTCTGTAGGCAGTGCGGGAGAATTAGGTTTTCATGAAATATAACTGCGCATTCATGTTCAGACGCATACACAAAAAAAATAGGTGTAAATTAAGCGCTTGCACGCACAGAGACACTAGGCAATCGCTTATGTTCATTGTGCTTTGATAAGAGCCGATAAAAACTATCTGTGTTTCCTTTCATTTCTTTTGTGCCTAACCCGTTGTCTACCTAAGACGTGCGGACGGCAAGGGTCTTTTGTCAGCGCAATCATTGGCCATCTAGTGGAGCGCCGTTCATCCTCGTCTTCTTTTTTCCCTCTTCAAACGACGCGAGAACAAGGCAGCTGCGAACACAGCACTGCCATCTCCCTGTATGCTTCGACCCGCTTTCAACTCCGCAGCGAGCATCTGGGTCACCGTTATAGGGCCTTATCAGATTAATGAACGCGCCGCTGTGGCGAGATCGGAAACAGTGTGCACGCACGACGGATGTCACATGAAGGAAACTGTGGGCGCCTTCAGCGGGCTCGAATATTCGCCTACACATGTCGCGTGCAGTTTGGCTTGATTGTGCCGGACGCGGACAAATTCGCTTTTAGCGTTAATCCGCCGCTTACGCGGCTGACGATGAAACATTTTAAAGATGACTTACGGGTGGGGTGCGCGCGCTTCTGCAATATGCAGGCCTCCATCCAAACAAGGAGTTCTAACGATTTGAGTTAAGAAATAAAAGTGTCGGCTGTTCGTTTCTTTTTTAACTCTTAACCACCACGGAAGTGTAGCGTCTAAGATTCTGAACGTACGCCATTGCAGATCACAGGTTCTATTCCCGGTCACAGTTACCGCAATTTTTCTTAATAAAAAAAGAGAGCTACATTCCTCTGTGTGATATTTCAGCACTTCCTAAAGAAATCACGAGAAAAAACATCTAGTTCCACTCTACGTCTTCGGAATAACGATCATGAAGCTTCTCACGGAGACTTTAATAAGGTGGTGTGTAAGGGAACTATAGAAAGGGTCCGACCTCTTAGCTATACATTCCCACAATAGAATTGCGATGTCGTGAGGCTAGTTTGCGCGATTCGCTGATACGCAATCACGCTGAGTTCGAACTGCAGGCCAGTGAAGCAACCGCAAATTTTAACAATATTTTTGGCTTACAGCTCTGTATCGCTATGATTTTTATTGAAAATATAGTTGCTTCGTAGTGGTAAAGCGATAAACAAACTTCTACGGTGCGAAAACGTCCCAAGAACCAGCATTATTCAAGTGTGAATGTATGACAGCCGGTGTAGCATCATATGCGATTACCGTTCGTACCTCCCGTATTGAATCGGCTTTGAGGGATGATATTGTTAGAAAATAAGAAAAGCTGACGGTATTTCTGGCGAGTGTACTGTCTAACAGCTGCTACCCAAGTACCTTACAAAGTGCTTTGTACTTGTGGTAAGTTGAAAGAGCTGGTAAAGTAAAGCTCGCCTTTTGGCCATTTCTCAGAATAAGAACAGGGTTTTGCCGATAAAGTGGGAGTAGGATGCGAGCTGCAAAACTTTCCGAATACGAAACTTTTTGTTGTCTTTGAAACTTTTTAAAGAACCGCTGGGTACGTAAGTAAGCCGCAGGAGTTAGACTCGAATGTACCCTGGTTTCTTTAAGTAAATACAAAAAGAAGAAAATATCGGAAGGCCAAGGTTTGCGAGAACGACGTCATTTACTGCATTAAACCGAGAAAGTCCATTTGTGTTACATAGAAGCAAATGATGTTGTTTAAACCAACACTTTTTTTCGAACCACTCAAGAATACTTTATTTTCAGGTCGTTAACATGTCAAATTCGGTGATCCCATCTAAAAGTTCACGGTTAAAGAATATACTAATGAGGCCACCGTTCCAGCTTGACCACAAAAGCAGCGCCTCATAGGAAACTTCCTGCAACGTTTAGGAAAAATTCCCTGGTAATTCAGAACTAATGCCGCAAAAAATGGTTTCAATATAGAAATAAAGGTTCTTAGTGGTACAGTGTGACGGGAAACTGTGCCCTTAACTGGGTCTGTGCAGGTGTACGAAACTTGAACATTGCGAAAGCGGATAACGCCATTTTTTTCCCATCGGGTAATATGACCCCCAATAGGCGCGCATTATTGTCATTATCGGCGTGTTGATGTATAGTGCAGGACGAGGCCTCTCACACAAACTTCAAACATCTCCAATCCCGAACCAGTCGAATCTTTCCAGCCGCCCGCTTCCATTCCCCAGGACAGTTGTACTGAACACACCCAGGAAACTCGTAGAATCAGCCGAGGACATAGATTAACAGTAAGTTCCTTTGATGACGAGAATCAGGCCTTTTAGCGTCAACATTCGGCATGTACTCACAAGTAGCTTCCAGAAGCTGCCGTGCTGGGGCTGTCGACTTTCTCAAATGCTCCCCTTACTCCCCCCTGACTCGTTAGACGTCAGGGGACAGTACTGCAGACCTCCGTTCAGTACTACTTTAAGGGCAACAATATAGCTCACTCCCTGGCCTCCAATTCCATTAGCCGGGCTCAAGGAGAAAGTTTTACCCCCGAGAAAGTTTACCCCCGCACTTATCGTTAGGTATCAATGCAAGCTCGAAAGAGAAATTATTTTCCGGGCCCAAATTCTCAAGGCGACAAGAAAACCTAATTGGTTACTGGTTACTTGGTTACCTACTTCGCCGGTTACAAACCGACACCTTCCCCCTCCAACCTGAATTCCTTTCAATTTCTTGAAATTTCTTACCAAGCATTTTCCGCAGTTACGCTTTCGAAACAATTTACGCACCCCCACTACACGCTGAATGTTCTCAAAAGATTAGTTATTAAAATTAAATTCTAAAAACAGTGCTGCAAACTAAGATCGTCCCCCATACAAGCAATGGGATAATGGGCAGTCCAACGCGCGCTTGATGGATCAGGTCACTCTGCGAAACCCATATAAAAACACCAGAAACACTCATAGAGTCACGAACTACATAGCTGCCGACAGACCTTTTGAAGCTCAGTAAAGTTTATCCTCCCCTCTGTCCCCCTCTCTCTCACTGTACTTGCAGCTACGGCTTCTGCCCTTCGCAGCCGCTAACCATTTCCCTTGCCGGTCTGTATGCCGTCAAAGACATTTTCCTAGCCAATGTGCCCGTGCTTCTTCCTCGATCGCCCTGTTGCACCGCATGCTGCCGTGCTCATCTTCCTCGCCTGTTCGCGTCTTCTAGCGACTACAACTTGGTGCCACAATGTCGTGCTTCTTATTTTCGCCTTTTTGGGTGTGTTGCCACGAGAATTCTGCTACTAACCTTGAGAAGCGCTTAAATCTTGAAAGCAACCATCCAGGCGTTCAAGATTGCCATCCCTTCGTCTGCCAGCCGAACGCGAAAAAGGTTTTTCGTTTTAACCAGCTTCTGGCTTAGGAATTCATTGTACTTGTTACGGGAGAGGAGTAGAAAATGTGAGTATATTTACTTTTAAAGCACCGCCTGAAGCATAACGAAACGCAAAAGACCGACGTATATAACACATTCTTCTATTCACTTTTTCCTTAAACAACTGCCTATCAGGCAACATTTTCAAAAGTCAAAAGCAGCGCCCTCCATACGCTGCATTTTCCGGAAAAATACAGACTGCTGAAATGGCGCGAAAATATACAAAAACGAGCTTTTTTATGTTGGCGCGTATATTTCTGCGTAAAAAAGCACTCCCGCTTCATGAAGGTGGCGCCAACATTTTCATGCACGACTAAACCCCTGGGCTGCTGGTCTTTCAGAATGACGTTAAAGCAATGAATTTCACATTTTCACAAAAATTTTGTTTCTTTTTTTTTATTTTCATCTCGCCTAGCAAGCCACGCGTAACGGCTCCGTTAGCATTGCCGTCACTGCTAAATTCATTATTTCTTTCTCGCTTTCTCTCATTCTCTCTATCTATCTCTTTAAAAATTCTCACTAAAAATATTAGGCCTAAAGTGCACAGTTTCGTTATCAGCGGAGGCTGTTCCCTAACGCAAAAAAACAAAAAACAAAATGCAACCACAGGGTTATTCTGAGCCAAATCGACAGTACCAGTTTGCACATTTCTCGTAGCTTTTGATATGAAAGTTCGCACCGACGTAATCCTTTCCAAAAATCAATGCCCAGCTTCGCCACAAATGTGCAAACTCTTATCACCGCCGACGCACAATATTTCCCCGCGTCGAGGAAATACGATTATTATTTGATCTACTGTTGCCTCACCTCGCAGAAGCACGATTTGAATATGAATGCAGCTACATTAACTGGAAAGGAACAAACGCGTCTGCTCCGAACAAGTGCGTGTGCCTTAGTATTGACCAGCCACGTTTCGATCTTCTTTTGCCTGGATGGGAAGCATATTTCACTGCCCGCCATATATTGGGAAAGCCCCAAAACTAAAAACCGGGCACCAAAGGTGTTTCTCTCTGACATTGGTGTACCTTTGATCGTTATGTCTCCAAGGTTTCTTTGATTTGTTTTGTTTTTGGGAGTGCGGCGTGCCCTTTGTTCTTAAAAGCGAATCTCGAAGTGGGTCGCCTTCCAAGGTTACGCCTCGGACACTGGAAGGCCCTCGGGAGACCCGGGTTACGCTACCGGGAATTGATATATTGATTGCCGCGTACGTGCGCAGCTTTATATATCCGCGGATGGAGCCCAAGGGCAGAAGGAAGGCAGGACAGAAACGCGCCGAGCCCTGCCAATAAAGTGCGGCGCGCACCACAAAGCACTCGTAACGAATGGTGCCCCCCACGCAGCGAGGGTACGTGTCTTCCCGCTCGGGCGTCTTACAGGGTCTCCCCCTCTCCCCGTCCCTGTTCCCTCCCAGGGGGACTGTGTGCGCTGTAGGTGTATGCGGTGTGGACAGGAGACGGAATAGTCTACGGCTCTGCCAGAACGGAGAAGCGGTGCGTCTTTAAACAGGCCGGTGAAGTGAACCGCCAAAAGGCGTTCGCAGAAGTAATTGCGAAAAACCTGACTGGTCCACAACCCAAAGGAAATTGATAATTTTCTTCACTTTAGTTCTTATTAGTGAAATGCGTGCAATTCTTGAAATATTGATTGATTGATTGATTGATTGATTGATTGATTGATTGATTGATTGATTGATTGATTGATTGATTGATTGATTGATTGATTGATTGATTGATTGATTGATTGATTGATTGTAGGGTTTAACGCTCCGTTGCAACGCAGGCGATGAGGCGCGCCGTAGCGGTGGTCTCCGGATTAATTTTGACCACCTGGGTATCTTTAACGTGCACCGAAATCACGTACACACGGGTGTTTTTGCTTTTGGCCTCCATCAGAAAATTCTTGAAATTTGTCGACGAGAAAAAAGTGGTGGTATTGTGAGTAGCTGAAGAGCACAAATGATAGAATTGCTGTGTCTGGAGTACCGTCCGACGGAAGCACACCGCTGAAGTGATGTCTAGCGGTTGGCGTTTTGTCGCTAACCACCGCGGCTGGCCCTGCTTTGCTGTCCCTGACCTAACTTAACCTAACCTAACCTAACACAAGGCATTTGAGGCAAGTATTTAAAACATCGCAAACTGACCTAAGCCACCAAATCATAATTGAAGCTAAAATTAGTAAGAAAATAACTGCCTCGAACCACAGCCCTCCGTATCACGAAGACAAGACAGAACCTCTACACTATATGGCATACTTTCTGATGCTGCCCAGCCTAGCCTCAAAGGGACCCTGCAACACTTTCGATAAACGCTTTCACTCTTTCTTTCGTGTCTGGAAGCACTGCCAAAGCTGCAGTTATTGCCAGCATGGAGCGGCACTGCGTGATTTGCTCGTCGCACCACATACGCGTTCCGTTTCTGCTTTGTTTTTGTGGCTTTATTTTTAAAGTTGCTATCGAAAAGCGTTCATTGCTGCAAGTGAAAGAAAACCGGCGAACAGCCGCTACATGGCCTCAGTGACGTAATTTAAGCCGTCGAAGAACGTCAATACCGGGAAAGAGAGAAAAATCTTTTGAGGGAATTTCCAAGTTATCTGATGTCCATAAAGCAGCACTTTTTGGCTGAGGTACTTTGCGACCCCCTAATCGAAGTACTGGGTGTGTTGGTTAACTACGTGCTGCAAACATTTAAGATTCCAAAAAAAAGTTGAAGTGTTGCAGGGTCCCTATAAAAATTCTGATGCCGTTGAATGGCACTCAAGCAATACCTAAGAGCCGTTGGAGGGCACTCTAGACACTGCGTAATAGTACAGTTCGTTTCAAAAGTTTGCAACCCAATTAAAAATACATTATACATGCATGCGAACCGTCGCGATTTCTTTTAAAATCCTTACTGAAATGACCTTGAGTGCAAGCGCACGCTACTTTGTGAAACAGCCTTTGAAACGCCGCTTTGTTTCAAATTGCCAACTGCGGCTGCAATGGCAATCGACCTGGCCCTATTTTGAAATATGGATCGAAGCTGAACAAGGTAGGATGGTTCCATGCTCATCAACAAACAAACAGAGCCTTATCTATTTCCTCGTACTGCGTCGTCCCATCCACACATTTGGCCAAAACAAACCTCCGGAACTTGACCCCGCCATGACTTTTCTCGCTATTGATTGGTATCCGTAAATCTTCGACATGGCTACACTAAGCGTTTTTTGTTATCCGCCTCAAAGGTAGCGTGGTCGGTTTCTTCGATTTTTTTAGTCTCGTGTCACGGCACAGAAAAGCCCGCCGCTTCGATGTGTCATTATTGCAGTGCGCGGCACAAGCTATAGTTGATCTCGGTGAGGGTCGTTTTGCTCTGTGCTATCGGGGCACTAAAGCGAAATGGAGAACCGTGTAGCTTGTGATATCCGAAGCATCGCATTGTTGATAATATACAAAACCATTCAAAGTTTCCTACAACGTTCGTTTATCTTGAATCCTCATGCTGCCCAATTTCGCTCAACAGGAGCCCAATGTCAAATAGGTTCTACAAAAGCGTGTCCCCTGGTCCATACGCAGCAGCGTGCGGGGCATTATACCTTTGTAGTTTAAGCTTAGGAATCGCAGTTGAATCTGCTAATATTTGTGCCATATGGCAACTTCGGGGCTGGAAAGAGCGGTCATTTTTCGTTTTCATGTTAATCTGCCAGCTGCACTTTTTTGACAGACGGGCGTTTTCCTCAAGACCTTTCCTTTTGAGGTGCATGTTGGGGCGCAAGGCACCTGTCGGGCTTAGAGTCGTAGAAAAGGCAGGAACAAGACGCCAGCCTACGTTTTACGGCGTTCAATAGGTTGCACGATACGGGGGGGGGGGGGGGTACCGATTGTATTTGTATTGCATTTATTGTTCCATTTTGGTAGTAGAGTGCAGAAATGATGGCGAGCAAAGCAAAAGAAGGTATACCCTCCTGTCACCGCTTGAGCAGCAAGAGAAGCAGTTGTAGTACACAAACAACATACAATTTACAAATAGTCTTCAGACATATGAAGAAATAAGAAAAAAAACACAAATTTCACTTCAATACCCGTAGGATAACGAAATGTATAACAATCGCGTCATAATAATTTTTAGTGACAGCACACATCAGCTCAAGCAACATAAGCCAATACAAGGAATCACGAAGACAAAGATGGCGCTTAAAAGTGCTGGGACATACAAACTTGCATCATTGTAATGATAACTCCTGCGGGGAACAAAACAGGACTCGAGCAGCACTTTTGAACTTGCGAACATTCCTGCATAAATTAATTTGCTGCAAGCTCGAAAGGTAAGAAGAGATGGAACTTCATGATTGCTTATTATGTAAATGGTAGGAACACGGAGAGGGTTGTGGCATGTCCACTGCTCACAGAGGAGCAGTTGAAAAACTATCAGGTTTTGGATAGAAATGGAAAACTACGAAATACAGTTTGGAAATGCCCCCACGTTTCGAAAAGCTAAACTATGCAGAAAACATGTTACGCAAACTCCCGTATTCCAAACTTGCAATAGAAAAAGCATTTTTTTGCGTGCAGATTATCTTGACAAACCACCTCGGGAATTTTCGCCTCGTTTCTCCCCACACGTGGTATCGTCTCGGAACATGTGTCTGTCAGGTGTTTTTATATCACGGAGCTGAGACTGCGTACCGCGTATAAATGGGACGTTACTCGCGGGCATGACTGAGAGTGTGGCGTCACATTTCTGCCGCCATGTGAAGCTTAAGGCCAACTGCGACCAAATTTTGTCTCGGCCAAATTTTCTTTGAACGTACAGTACGCGTACCGCCAAATCAACTGGGACATGACTGGTAGGCCCGTGAAATGTTTTGTTAATCAGTTGCAAACGTTTAAAGTATCTCCGTCGCAGGCGACGCTACACCTTCCGGGGGATCGCGCAAACAGCCATCAAGCGAAAGTGACACTGCGGCCGGCCGGGTACTTGTTCCTCCGGCCACAAGGAGAATCGGTCGAGCTTTGCCTAGCGCGCCTCTCCTAGGGCTGTTGCGAGCGCGAGCGTTTGCGCGTAGGTTTGCTCCGGCCAGCCGGACGATCTCTTGCTCGCTCGCCGGCTGCGATTGACGTCACTTCAGTCTGACCGTAATGGACGGGCTCGTCTCAATTTCGGTTTCACAATCACCGATATTTTCTGGTCGTTTGCGCCATGCACACGCGTGCTTCAGCTGTCATATTTTGTATCTTGCAGTCTTTTTAGGCAAGCTAGACGGAAGTAAGGTTTTCAAGAGGTCGAACTTTTGAGTGCGGCTGGCCTTTAAGGGTTTCAGTGAAGGGTACCTCAACGCAAAACAAAATGCGGCTATAAATTTCGGGTTCCCCACTTTAAATCCTGCAAAGACACAAAGTGTTGCTAAGCCGGATACGCCAGAAACGTGTCTAAGCTGAATTTGAAAAAAACGTTTGTATAGAACGGTAGACGGTGCGGTGTCTTTCTCCTGACACATACGTACAGAACAGTTATACAAGTCAGGCATTCGGTAATAAGCCACCACCGATCATGGCATGCACACTCACCTTGTTTTGTCGTTATGTAATGACCGTGCTTGAGCGCAGACCCGTTCCTTTCACCCCTCTTAAAAATTCATCGCCATTGCCCGCATACTAAACCCGCACAATGCCCTTGCATAAACAAGAAGTCGAGCGCAGAGAGGATGAGTAGGAAGTACGAATGTTCATTTCAAACATTTAGAGCAGGTAGGTGTGTGCCTCAATCCAGGTAGCCGGCTTTCGAAGTTTTAAACATAAAGTGGGGACTATTTTCCCCGCTCCATTGAAACGTTGCATTCGCCTACATTGAAAGATGCTGAATTATGCAGCTCTACACGTAACCTACAACTCATCCTAGCACTATGCTCAGTATTGTCCGTCCATATCGGAGACATGTCGGTCCATATTATTCTCTTCGTTCCCTTCCGTCGATGGAATTGCCGTATACTATCTGAACTTCAACTTCGCTGGGCTAAGTATAAAAAATTACAAGCGTCCCAAGATGTCCATCTAAAGCCACGTACTCTTCACTTCTCTTGTATCTTTCCCTCCTGACTGCTTCTTCCTTCCTTCCTTCTTCCTTCCCTTCTCGTCTCCAGTAGAGTAACGCCTAGGTATAACCGCATATGCAATAAAAGCTGTCTGCTTTCAGTACATGCCTTTTTCCTCTTTCTCTCTTTTCACTTCAATCGTCAATACAACGCCTATGGTAACGAATTCAACCCAAGCTTCTCTTTTAGTAGCACGAGGATTGACCAACACAAACATGGCGTGTCCACATCAGCGACCCGACCCCATTTCGGACGAAAAGGTGAACTGTCAACTGTTCAACATACCCTTCATAGATGTCGTTGGGCTTCAAGCTTCACAGAGAGAAAGTTAGAAAGATGGGGACGTGGAACTTCAAAGACAAACGCTGAACTACTGTACATCTCTTTCACTCAAGAGCCTTCGTGCTCCAGAGGAACAGAAAGACGCAGCGTCGATAACCTTCATGTGGACAAAGACGAGCAGACATCCGAAGTTACTCGAGCAGCAGAGGAAAGCAAATAGACCCAACTTTACGTCCCTTCACCCACATTTGTAGTGCAAGTTAGAGCTAGTCGTCGACTAACTTATTGCGTGCCCGCGGCAGCTGATACAAAAAAATTACTCCCACCTCCCCTCGCGGGAACCCCTGTGTAGATGCGAAGCATAGGGGGTTCTGTAGTTGTTTCCGTTAGGTTGATTCTCCCATCGCGTGAAACGTGCCGTGAACCCCCTGCCGCGGCTATGACGCTACGTGGCGCGGCTATGACGCAACACAATCCAACACAATCCACTTTAATCCAATCCAATCCAAATCCAAATCCAATCCAACCCAATCCAATTTATTCCAATCCAATCCAAATTCAATCCAATCCAATTCAAGCCAATCCAATCCAATCCAATCCAATCCAATGCCCCTCGCGAGAGAGTGTTCGCTATCGGAGAGGAGAGGGGGTGAGCGGCGGAGAGCGCAGCTAGTGCGGCGAGGAGAATGGGGGAGGGGTGTGGGCGGACAACGACAACGCCGTATGGAGGGACAAGGCGAGTGAATGAGATGCCGTCGCATCTAAAATCCCCATATTGGCTACAAGAAGTATTAGTATTTGCGCGCCCTTTGGGTAAAAACAAGCCATACCTGGAGCAAGCAATAACGGCAGTAGAGTAGAAATTTGGGCTTGTTGAATCATAAATTTTAAACTATAGTGCCGAAGACAGGGGAAAGATGTGGTTGATCCCGCTTTCATAGGAACCGGTAAAACACGAAAGTGAATTGCGCTTTCACAGGATCAGTTGAATGTTTTTTCTGCATCGATATGAACTTCCTCATCGCTATTTATATTTCGTCGGTGTGACACCGTCAGACTCATCAACATTAGACACTGGATTGCAAGCGCCGGTACACTGCGTAAACCCGAATGAAACCACACGCGCTCGCAAACCATGCGAACGAAACCGAACTGGTTGCCAGATAATAGTTTGGTGAACTCACGGTGCGCTGCAGCAAAAGAGCATGACTTGCGGGGCTGTCTTGTGTGTCGCTTTGGCAAATTGGCGACCACCGCGTTCCTGCTCCGTGGAGTGTTCGGCAGACGGTTGCGTGGCGACGAACTCAGCTGGCGCCAACTATCGGCGCTCATTAGCATCGTGATGCACTACTTCACTTCACCTCTCTTAGACAGCAGCACCACCTAAATGGAGCAGGTTATAGGAAGGATATATGTTATAGGAAGGATATATGGCGCGTTCATACATCTTCCAGCGCTTCAGCTCATAGCGCAGTGGGTAAAGCGTCTGTCACCTCCCGTTGCGGCGACGGAGACGCCGGCTCGAATCCTGGCGCCGCCGCGTCAACGGAACTTTTTCTGGCGATGTCATTTCCGTGACGGATATGACGTGAGTCAGATCTTGGTGGATCCAACCATCTTGGGTGGATCCCGGAATAAAACACTCCCGTGTTAAAAACGAGCAGACGCACGCCAGGACAGCGATGTGTGTCTACTCGTTTCTTGTTTATGGTTTTCTGCTCTACTGTGTGGGAATGAGGTTTTTGGCGTAAATGGTGTAACGTTACTACCGTTCAACTAAAATCAACGTGGGAACAACCACATAGCGTCAATATAGTTCAATGCAGATTGGTTATATACTCGCAGTTTTATTGTGCCGGATAATCCTTTTGAAGTTGAAGTAAATCTCCTGACATCAAACCTACGGAATTTCGGCCTCGAAGTTTGCACGGTGGCCAAAAAGTTGGCTCCAATTCACGCTGTGAAGGTGGCTGGAAAGCAAAGCTTTAAACGACACCCACAACAATTGCACATGCGACGTCACTTGAATTCACACACGTGGCTCTACAAAGAGTGAAACCAGAGATTCTGCCAGCCAGTACCTGGAATTCGCGGGGGCGGCGTATCGAACGCAACAGCACCGTTGACCACGGCCGGGCTAGAGCGGCGAATGCCGCCGCTGTAGCCCGGCCGTGAGTTGCGAGAAGGAAAACGGAGAGGAGCGTCTTTCGAAGGGTGAGCCAGTGGAACCTAGCCATCCTGTTTTGCTAGCTTGGGGCTACACCACCTCGCGACGCAAGTGCAGTCACCGAAACAATTCGGTATGTGAGCTTGGTAATTCACATTTATACCGATTTAAGCTAGTTAGTTTAGTAAGTTTGAGAATTGCGACAAATATGAGGGAACTTTTATAATCCCTATTAATCAGAACCAGTTGCTACTTCGGCTTTTGCAATACCTCTTAAAACACAACCGAATTGGTAATCGCCAATTTAGAAAACCGTGTCCCATTCGTAGCAAGCAGTGAGCGAAAGGTAGCGTTTCTCTAGCGGCCAGATGTCTGTATGGCGTTTGTATATATTGTTTCCCCGCACTGCAAGCCAATCCTTAACGTATGTCCGCCGTACGACCACTTAATTCCGTCGGGTGCGGGTCACCCTGGAGGTGCTGTCGAACAAGTTAATCAAGCCATGCAAAGGCACCGCGCAATGGACCCGAAAGCTGCACCAAAACAGGCCCAAAACAACCGTGGCTAAAGCAGAAGAGAAAGCCGTACCGCCGATGCCTCCGCCTGCGAGCAGGCACTTCCGCGCAGGGAACGCTGTTTAAATTCGCTGCGCCATCTCCTGTGTGCTGCGTGAGTGAAACCCTCCGTCCACCCTCTCTCCCCCCGCCACCGCCCCCGACGCGTTGGGAGTTTGTTGTCCAGCACGCCACGAAACAACCGTTGGCTGGTAGAGCTAGAATGCTTTGCTTTAAAATGCTTGCCGTGGTTGAATGCGGTCAAAACAAGTTTGTCGAGCGACAGCTCGGTTTTCGCGCCGAGAGAGCGCAGTGAATGCGCACACAATTCGACCGTAGACCAAACGCAGACGCTGCTCGGTGCAGGCGCCGCTGTAGGCGTGAACGGGCAGTTGACTGGGATGCAGCCAGCGCCTCCGTGTATTTTCTCCTGGGGCGGTGTTCTCGTGTTTTGTCCGTTTTGTGTCCGTTTCAAAAGTGTCCGTTTTGAGCAAGCCCTCATTGGCTAAAAGCAAACACCCGAAAGTGACGCAATGCAAGCACGGCGGAGTTGTGAGTCGCGGCTTCTCGGAGCAGACGATTTGGAGCAGACGATTTTTCGTCGCCTTGTTGCTGGTTCGCTGGCGGAACAATAAACATGCAAAAGGTAGTTTAAAATAGGTTCAGTCATTTAAAATGTGTTTACAAGAAATGTTGCGCCAAAGTAAACCCACAGCCGTCTACAACTGGAAGTACGTCTCAATAAAACGGACGCAAAACGGACGTTTTTAAAACGGACAAACACTATCTCACCGCCCCTTATGGCACGCGTCGTCACTTTTTCCATTATCCATTCTCCACACCCCTCCCCTTGGAATGGACTAGCGATTAGACGCTTTCAGTGCGCAACCGCACAAGCAGCTGGCTCGACCATGACTTAGCTTGAAGGTGAGATTGAACCTACGAGAAACGAACCGTTTCATTGGTTTGTACCTTGAGTAATAGAACTTTCGCGCTGAAAAATTGCGTTTATCGGGAGCCCTCCGCGCCTGTGCGACGCTTGCCAGTCCTCCTTTCGGCGCACCACTGATGGAAACTAACGGTCACCTTTCGCGAAGGACGACCACTGGCGTGCTTTCTCTGCCGAGTGCCAAAAGGGAGTCGAAAAGTCGATCGCGGTACGCTGACTAGACCGCAAAGGGACTGCACTGCGTGAGATCGTTACTGAGCGTATACAGAGGATAGTCCCGTGGGCGCACAATTGACCCATCACACTGCGCGGAGAAGAAGTCTAGTTTCCTGCGCCACACGCAACGTTTCGTTTTTTTTTTTTTTTGCAGTGAGACTTCAAAGGCGTTCTCATATTCCTTACATGGCGTAACGCGATCGCGCCTACTTCTCCTGACGGAGTTCTTTTCAGTGTGCAGGCACTATTACCTTACCTTTGCCGGTTTCGGAAGAAGTTTGTGAAGCTTGTTTTGTCAAGCTTGTTACGTCAAGCCTGTTTTTACCTGAAACTTCATTCATAAAGCCGCTTTCAGGAATCTCCTTTTGCGAAGCCTCCCGTATTTCCTAGTTTAAAACTCCCGCGACGGTTGATGCGTGGCGGAAGGAGGGGAAACGTGTGCATGTGTCGGTAATACGTTACGCTTGGCGTCTCCCGCGCTCTGAAGTCGACGTCGTTAAGCGGCACCTGCAGCTCGGCGTATGATGGGTATGACGTTACTTGGCACGTCGTGTACCTGGAAGGCTACCTAACGTAATCCCCGGACAGAGGACATCGGGCCTAACGTCAAACTTCGAGGTATTGTGAACCAGCCTCCATTAGAAAACAGTACTTATTGTGCTCATTGTACCTCAAGCTGCATGTACCAGTTGAGGTCGTAGGACCTTAAATACAAATATTAGGCTGAGGGAGGCGCATACCCGGCAGCTGCTGCTCTTATTCTGGCAAAGTAATACATGCACACTGAATAGCGCAGAGCCGCAGTTGCACACTGGACAGCGCGTTATAAAAGATCGGGGTCTCGTACTGCAAATCCCGTGTACGCGCCCTGCGGCCGACCAAAGTGTTTCATACCCACAGGGTAGCCCATAGCCGTTGGGGTGTATTTTGCTACGATTAAAAAGCATGCACCCCTCCGTCTAACGACGAGTTGAACGCGAAGCTTTCTTGGGATGGATTCTTTGGTTAGCCAATTCCACACTGCGACTATGTGCTGCTCTAGAGGTACGATGAACTTTTCTAGAACACCCACACTAACTCTCGGGTGTGCACTCCGTACGCCTAAAGTTTTACTTCGGGGTGTATGGCGTGAATTCGTACCTGCTGCTTGGCGTTCGCTTCGACCGTGTCGAAATGGAGCAATCGGATTGACGCCGGCTTCATAACGCGGCTTCATCGAGGGACCGAGGTTCGATTCCGGCCACGGGAAGCGTTTTTTTTTTTTTTTTCACTGCAACCACGATCATACATCGTCATCGTCAGAGATAGTTGGCTTTCCTGCAGGGCATATAGGGGTACAACAGCATCAGCGAGGAAAATTACCTTTCGCTTTGTTAAGCATGAACGTATGGTGTTTCGCACAAGATTCTCTGATTGGCGTAGCCAAATCGTCTGACCATTTTCTTTATGAATATCGCTGAGGCTACTGTTGTGACCGTTCTTGAAGAGGAGCAGGACTGCGGCGCCTTTATTTTGAGGAGAGGAACTAACGTACATCACAACGCATTGCCACCACCCGTGCCCCGCTATCCCTATGGCGCAGACTGGGGAACACTGATCCACTGTTCACACACTACAGCGGCGAGTCTCTTCTGGGAAGTGAAAAACTAAATAAAGTGAAACAGCACCAAGATCTTCCACCCTCGACAATAAGGAACGCTGCCCCCTAACCCTCCTTTTCATGTCAATCATTTACAGCGCAAACACGCAAAGCACGAAGAAGTACGTTACACCACAAGCGCTGTAGTGTAACGTTCTTCTTCGTTCTTGTGTCTGCGCTGTAAATAACTGAACCAACATGAACCAACAGGCCCGACTGGTTTTTAGTGACTCCTTTCCATCCCCATCATGGGGAAGAGTGGATACTTTTCTTGTGGGGCAGCAGAAGGCCGTCCTGCCCCTGCATGGAATGAGATGTGCGAAGAAATCACGTTGATGCTTCAAAGAACAGACAGCGGCTGCGATGAAAATGAACGCGCAACGTTGTTGGGCGAGTGGTGTAATAACGCTCGTAGCTTCAGAAAACCCAAGTGTTACAATCTGTATCTCCCGCATTCCTCCCACAGCGAAGTATTGCGATTTTAGGTGTTGAATTTTTAACAGCGTAGCTGTTTAAGTTTGATCTTGCTCCGGTGGCATTAGCAAAAAATACCAAGAAAAAATTGGCCGCGTATCTGCTCCTTTCGTTGCAAATGTCGACAAAAGGCGATAGTTTTTATCGACTTTTGACAAATAAATGCCTCCCTTCGCTACCCCGCTCACCTCTCATGTTATTCCTCTTGCGTCACGCTCTTCTCAAGGTAAAGACGCCAAATGTTTGCATAAATCATTTTAAATTTACCGCGTTCCACTGCTTCAGGCCGGGTGTCTCGATGCCAACGCTGCCATACGGCGAAGACGCGCGTGAATCGAGGCCCCCTACTTCAACGTTTATAGAACCGCGTTTCCCTACTCCACAGAGTTTCTCACTAACTTGAGAAACTCTATGCCCTACTCCACGTGCCTTGCAAGGAGAACATGGAACCAATATAGTGGAACCTTTTGTAACTGTTGCCGGTTGATTACTTAAAATGGCGCCAAGAAATATAGTGGGGCTGGCGACAGCAGGCAACGGCAGAGGATTTTTTTCTGCAGTTGATCAAGTATTTAATTTTGCGAAAATCAAGCGTGTATAATTGTTTATAAAGGAACACTGCTAATACCATTTCTGTATTAATTCGTTGTCTTATATTTGCGTGATGTCTTGTTCTTCTTCAACAATGTTGACAAGTATGAACATTACACCGGACATAGACGGGTAGATTTAGCTGTGACTGTATAAGACTATTGCGCAGGCATTGTTTTACTTTGGCCGGGTGGCCGAATCGAGTCACAGACAGACAGACAGACAAACAGACATACAGACAGACCAAAATTTCTGGGTTTAAGTAGCCCAAGAAAGACTATCGTCTTTAAAAAACGCCCCACCGGCGTGAGCTGCCCGAAGTGAGAACGCCGCGCCAATCCCCGTATAACTTCACGCAGCTTCGTAGGCGGGGTCAAGACTCGACTACTATGACGTCACTGCGCCGGCGTCGACGACACACATCGCCTCGGGAGTCCACGCCAAGCACATCATTTAGACTCCCGCGAAACATGCGTCGGACGAAGAAGTATGCAACTCTCGAGAAAGAAGAAGCGCAGCACGAAAGCCGTCGTGTCACTTCTTCAGAACATATATGAAACGGCGACGTTTCAAATTCGAGTATAGCGCCGAAGCTGCCTGCCAAAACGGCAGCAAAGAGCGGAAGGTCTCGAGTAACACGCTCGTGATGTGGAGTACAAGCGGAATCGCCGGCGAAACGAACCCAGTCTTTGATTAATGTCGTGGATTTTACATGCGACGGCATCTCATTCACTCGCCTTGTCTCTGCATACGGCGTTGTCGTTGTCCGCCCACACCCCTCCCCCATTCTCCTCGCCGCGCGAGCTGCGCTCTCCGCCGCTCACCCCCTCTCCTCTCCGATAGCGAACTCTCTCGCGAGGGGCATTGGATTGGATTGGATTGGCTTGGATTGGATTGGATTGAATTTGGATTGGATTGGATTGGGTAGGGTTGGATTGGATTTGGATTGGATTGGATTAAAGTGGATTGTGTTGGATTGTGTTGCGTTATAGCCGCGCCACGTTGCGTTATAGCCGCGGCAGGGGGTTCACGGCACGTTTCACGCGATGGGAGAATCAACCTAACGGAAACAACAACGCAACCCCCTATGCGTCGCATCTACACAGGGGTTCCCGCGAGGGGAGGTGGGAGTAATTTTAAACTTGGCCCCACCCAACAACACTTAGCCTAATCCAGCAAGAACATCGCAAAGCCTAACAAAACTTAGCAAAGCCTAGCAAAACAGGAAGAAGCTAGGGCGACCTCCAGCTCCGCTGTTTCTCCAGCCTTACACCACTAGTGCACGCTGCGCCAAAGCAAGCTGCGCCAAGTGCAAGTTTCGCCATTCTGCCCCAAAAAAGCAAAACAAAAACATGTCCGGAGCTGTTCCAAGCTCAACAGAAAAAAAGAATATTAAAATATTGCAGGTGAGACTTACGAACTAGAGGAAATTGAACAGAACTGATTATACGTATAATGTATTCCCCATAGAAGTAGCGAGATGGAAGAAGAAAAGCGCGAGGGTTGGGAGTGGACGAGAGGAAAGGGTGTTAGATGACAGAGAAGGCAAAAAACCATCGCCTTTCCACGGCATTTGCAGCGATGTAAGCTGACACGCCGGCAATTTCTTATATATGCTTTGAGGATCTACTTTTTCTTATCGAAATTGACACCCACGCATGGTTGTATGCTGAGATGCGTTCATAAGGCGTAGTTTTGATTTTCACGTGTACAGATTATGTTTGCGCTACAGCGCCGTCAAAGTTTACGCTGTAATCCTAGCTTGTTCGCAATTTTGGGTCTCGCGTCTCTGACCTTCACGCAGTCCTGCTGAATGCACCACCATCGACGAGGATGGCGACGACGGCAGTGACTGCGATTGATTTGGCGTACGTGCAGCTCAGGTTTTGGCTGTAAGGGGAACTTACAGCCGCTGCGAAGCCGTGTGTTTAAAGAAAAGCTACAGCTTGTTATGTTAGTGAGGGTTTGCTCTCAGATATAAGTTGCGCCGTATTTAGAACCCCTCGTGAGGCGAAAAAGATTGCCGTAAGGATCGAGAAGTAAAGAAGGTAATACACAACAGCAAAAAGGTTACGTAAAAGTCAGAGTTTTTATATTCTTGTACGTTCTACTGGGAAATACTGTTTATCCCTCGAAAGAAAAACAGCAGATGAAAAGCACAAAAAGAAAAACGCGCAGACGAAGAACCGACGACTTATTGTGCAGCGCTAAGACTTGTATGCCTTGCAGCCAAAACGCTCAACAAGAAAAATCGCCATATGAGCGTAAAGGGGAAAGGAAGTATTAGATGCGTTTGGAACCTTAACCCTTTTTTTTTTCGCATATAATTTGGTGAAAAAGTTTGAGTTCCGAATGATGAATGACGCTACTCCAAAAATCTGCGTTCACAGCCTACAAACCGCCTTCAGGGCAGAATTCTAGCTCGCGACGATGGGTGCCATCAATGTAACAAATGCCTACCCCCTTTTTTGTGGATGCCGTATTACGGACGGCCATTACAGCCTGACGAGCGGGCAATGTGGCGGTCTAGCTCCTTCTTGCGGGTAAAAAAAAGCTTCCTGATATCCCACCTAAAGTTCAGCATTGTTTGGATTGCGGGCTACTTCATCCAAGTCTGACTTGACTTCGACTTCTGCATTTTACCCGTGCCGGCAGCTCTGCAGGTGACCAATCTTTTTTTTCAGCTTTCAAAAATCCTGCTGTTAAGGAAATTAAATGCCCTTCTGTGTAATTTCCGTTTGTTAAAGCGAGTGTTTTGGGGCGAATTTACCCTAAATTTATGCTCGCACGTCTTTACGGAGGCGTATATAAAACAAGGTATTGCGATGCCTATTTTAGCTATCCAATCACTGGACTTAGAAAGCGCTTCTTTGGGTTCATATCCCCGCAAGATTCGTTTGGAGATAAAATAAGTCCTACATCCCAAGAACACAATGAACCCGCCTTGCAGAAGTTTGTTCATGAAAAATAAATGATCTAGCGCAGTATAACTCCGTGGCGTGATGGCATAGGCAGGGGACCTGTCCAATTACCTTTTCTTGCCTCGCGTTCAGCGCTTTCACCTCATTTTAAAGGGGCCTTGCAGAGGGGCTTACTAAGGCTATCCCTAAATCCTTCGTGCCTTGAAGCACTAGGAACGCTCTAATTACTTCCAGCACAGATCGACCTTCCATGCTTTCCTCGTCGCCACAGACATATTTTAGTATCTGCTGTACTTTTTCTGCAATATTTTGAAGCACCCATCGAACGCTGCTGTTGTTGAACTGAAAGAAATCTGGCCAATAGCGGCGATATTCCTTGTTTGACTTAACATTTGCTCATAAAGAATGTCTACACATTCGATAACACCAGGAAATAGAGGAAGATGTTCTGAGCTAGTTTTTAGCGTTTATTAATCAGTGTATCAAACCGAAAAAATACCGGTTCGGCTACGGTTCGGGTTTTGGGTGAAATAATTTTGTTCCGGTGCAGTTCCGGTTCGGCTAAATTAGACACCGAACTGGTTTCCGAACTGGTTCAGAGGGATCAATTATTGCTAAGTGATAAAAAAATTAGGTGCGTAGTTCAAAGGGACCGTGACCAAAAAGTGCAAGTTTGGTTCATACAAAAGATGACTTTGTCTCAATAGCAACGATGTCGATCATAATCGCAAATTTAAACAATTTGGCTAAACAATCGAAAAAAAAATGAAGTTGTTTTCGTTCAAGAGGCACTTTCTCGCATAGCCCTTGTTACGTCACAGGGTCTTATGAGATTGCAGCCGCCGACCAAAGCCACAGCTAAAAATCAGGTTTGTGGGATTTAGTAGTGCCTCCTATCTTGTTCTGCCTCCCGTCTTGATTGCTAACATGAAATTAAATGCCTGATAAATCTGTTTTCCCACATTATGTCACCCCTAGAGTTGGTTCAAGTCAAACTTGAAGGTTTTTCAATACGTATCGTCTTTTTTGGTAAATGCTGCGTCCTGCGAGGCCGGTATAGCGTAGGGCGCGTTAGCAAAGGCTATTAATTTCAAGTAAAACAAGGTCACGGTTTATTTTGTGTTCATAGTGTCTCGTAAGTCACATAAAGAGCGTATAAGTCGATGCACCAGGGGAATCGCGCCGACCACGAACTTAGACCACTTCGGTATGAAGCTTTCTTTCACGCCCAAGAAAAGCGAATTCTACCTCCGTCTTTATACCAGCAACAATTTACAAGAAACGGTGAGAGAATTCTGACCGTTGTCTACTAATGCGCAAACATCCTTCCCAGCAGCTATTTTAAGCAACGATCGTCTATAGAGTCGGCTTCACCGCTATACAGAAGTGAATTGGTGGGACGGCACTTTGCCAAGAGTAATTAATGTACGCGGTTTTAGATCATACTATGAAAGCACTATGTACCTATTTCAATACCCAGGAATTTTAAAATGCCACATGCAGGCTAGGATGTGGGTCGCTGTTTCGTGGGGCAGCAGTATGGTGGCCTGCCTGCACCTGAACAGTTTTTTTTTTATTGCGCGAGTTTTTTTTCAACCGGGATGGGGGGGATTTCTCCGTCAGATCGGCCAAGGAACGCAAAAAAACGTGCCTTCATATAGTTATGCAGTACCGCCTAGACATTAATAAATATCCTTTCCCCATAAATTCCTCAACGATATGCAGCAAGCAACCTGGAGGCAGTTCTAAACTAATAAAATCTATGCCACCTGAAATATACAATTGATTTATCCAGGAGATTACCGACCCTAATTCTCTATGTGAAGCCGAAGGACGTGATTTAGTTCATATAGTTACGGGGAAAAAAACAGTCGCGTAGCCCTATATGTATGCTCGTCTACCAACCACGACGACGAAGATATAAGCAGCATGCAACATGGAGCTATCATGTCCCATCGTCGACACCTTGTACATACAACATTATAACCATCAACCATCGTTCGTGTCATCTGCCCTGCCGCCACTTAACAACATATTTTTCTGCTCACCCGGGGACCCCCCTCCTAGAGGTCTGAAATTACTTAATTATGCGCAGTGGGAGGGCGCGATGCTCAGAACCAATCCGTCGGTGCAAGTTTGGGCCGTGAAAAGAGCGCTGAATGTTGTTGGAAGGCATGGTCCGGTAGCCGCCCCCCGTGACAAATCCCCCAATACTTCTTGCCGCTTTTTTTGACGAAGTCAGTTTTATTCTTCCATTCATTAAGCGGGCAGATACACTAGCCGCCATTTCCCTCAAAACGAAGTATTACTAGTTAAAAAAACTTCAATCTCAAAATTTAGTCATTTGTGGTTTGAATAAAAGCAAAATGTTACGCAAGAGTAAAAATTTATTCTATCGTTATTTTAGAATTCATTTTGTGTTGATGTAATGCTTGTGTAGTCGCAGTGAGACCTGTACCTGGAAGCGCAAAGCATACATTTAATATCGCCTGCACGCACCCAATAGTGGGATATTGTGCGGGCGGCCAGCATACGATTTCAATATTGAATGTGAACATCTTCGACAGAACTCTGTCTGGTTGGGTAAAACAATATTGCTACGCATTTCTTTTCTGCAGTTGCGACCACGAATAGGCAGGGCGTTCGTAATGTCGTGGTTGATCTAAAGGGTAAAATACAGTGTATGATCCCTAAGCAGGTAGTACGTAATGAGGATGGTTGAACCATATTGCAGGGATTTATTTATTTATTTATTTATTTATTTATTTATTTATTTATTTATTTATTTATTTATTTATTTATTTATTTATTTTATTTGTTTGGTTCAGTTCCAGTTCGGGTTCAGCGTGCTAAAGAAATAATGGTTCTGGTTCACGTTCAGTACCGGGAAAAAAGCTGTGGTTGATTCTTCTGTCATAGGAATCGGTAAAACACGAAAGTGAAATGTGCAACAAAATCTGCAGTAGCATGATTTACGAGTCGGCGGCTGTCTTGTGGGTGTGCTTGGCGAACGACGTCCTTCTGGCGGGTGGGTTCGTCAATGGTATACTGGCGTCATTTCCGTGACGGATATGCCGTCAGTGAAATCTTGGCGTATCCCGTCATAAAACACTTTCCTGTTAAAATTCAAAACCCGAAAACGAACAACCCGAAGTATAACGTTCTCTTTAGTACTAAAGGTTGCTTCCCCGCAAGAAGGCCTTGCGTGCAGGGGTGCATCCTTTACAGGCCACTTGCTTTGTTGTAATGGCGTCACTTTCTTGACGTATATGACGTAAGAGAAATCTTCGTGAATCCTAGAATAAAACACTTTCATGTTAAAATATTGGTTCGGTTCTGGTCTTCGGTTCGGTTCCGCTTTCGGATTGGTTCCGGTTTTCGGTTCGGTTCGGCTCCGATTCGACACCCCGATATTAACGAGGTATTTTGTTGCTAAGAGGCCAAAGTAATCGACAGACTTATTGCTTTGTTCTAAACGCGGTGTAAATGTTGACGAACATCGACAAGAATATTGCAGGACCATTTAAGGAAAACACTATAGGAACCTAAAATTTCACAAAAACCATCCAGTAGAAAAATATTGTGCAGCCTATACGTAGACACGTCTGTAGCAGGCACTGCTTCGTTCGGGGCCAAAATTACAGCGTTAAAGTTTTTTTCCGTGGGTGGACGGCCAGGCATGGCATCTATAACTATAGGGGGGATGCGAATGGCATGTGAATCATGGGGTGTTTCTTTCGTTATTCGCAATTACTTTTAACTTTTGCTTACTTTCTGTTCCTTAACTGTCCCAGGATTTTACTTTAAACAATCTGCATGCGTTAGCCAGCGTAATAAAGCCTGTGTACGCCCCCTTTCTTATACGGAGCGGTTCAATTCGAAGCTTGGCTGGCCTCCGCTTTGAAACGGGCGCGTATTATTTCGGAAAACAAATAAAACCCGTTATTCTTTTCCTCTACTTTTGATTCGGGCCTCTAGCGCACTTATGTATGCACGTAAGAACGTCGAAAATTTTCCCGCAAGCACGTCCCCGGAAAAACGAGTACGTGGCGGCGTAGACAGCAGCTAAAGTATCGAAATGCGCTCCGACACATCGGCCAGAGCCCGAGTTCCGGAAAAGGGGAGGAGAGAGGAACAGGAAAAATGGAAAACGCTGGTTCTAGCTGCCGCATTATCGGCGAACTTATAGTGCAAAGTGTTTTCTGTTGTCTCTGTTCCTTTCTTTTTCTTTCACTCTCTTTTTTTATCGTTTCGCGCAGTGAGGCGGCTTGCAACAACGTTTATTATTGTGATTAGATTTAAAAACTGAGTGGGGCTTTTGCGAGAAATGGGTGGCGGTAAGAGCAAGAGAGCGGGCGAGAGAGGTTAAGAAAGCTTTCTCGGGGAAAACAATTGGATCGGAAGCCGATGACAACGGTTCCGCATTGCTCAGTTTTTATTTCCTGCTGTGAGTTTTTTTACGGGACTTCTTAGCTTATTCCTTTAATGTTGTAGTTTGACGTAAAAGGCACAAGTGCGCTGGAGGATTTTTGGAGGCCGTACGCTTGAATAAAAGGAACGTGTATTCGGTGCTGAGTTCAGCAGGAACCTTTGTAGTAAGCCTTAATTTTATACTGCCGTTAGCAACTAAGCAGCGAGCAGTGATGAATTGGATCTATACATAGAGTAAACGTAACCAGTCGTTATATTTCAGCGTAGCACTGCTAACGCATATCGTATCATTATCCCTTGTTTCTTGCCATCCAAATTTTGGTGCATTATTTAAAATGTCAGTTCTGGCTTATACCATTACAACAACGCAGTTTTTATTATCGATAGTAGTTTTCTTCGTAAATATAACGGGTACAGACAGCTCAACCCTCTAGTTGATTTTTTAGATTGATTATGCTGTTTAACGCGCCGACGCTACACTGGCGATAAGGCGCGCCGTAGTGAGGGGCTCCGGATTAATTTTGACCACCTGGGGATCTTCAACCTGCTCCGAAATCACGAACGCACGGGTGTTTTCGCTTTTCGCCTCCATCCGAAAAATGGTTGCCGTAGCCGGGAATCGAACCCGAGTCCTCAACCCTCTTGTTAAAAATTCCACTGCTTACATGTTCGGGGAAAATCGTTCGCAGGCGGTACTTTATTGGCTTGTTGTCCATTACCTTAACGTGGGTATACAATATGCATTCAAACTCTAGACATACATTAGTGTTTTTCCAGTTATTGCATATCAAAATTTGTGTAAGAGAATTGAAGTGTCTTGAATTTATAATAATAACACTATATTTGTTGCGTTACATTTGTTAAAGAACAATTAAAATAAGGATGGCTAATAAGGGTAGAAAGCGATTGCCCAGCCTCCTTTACATTATGACGGTTTTACTGAACTAGAATAATCAAGTTAGATCATTTCGTTGCTTCTAAGAAATTTTTTTAGAGATTTCGTGAACATAAAAGCTTGCAAACTAACGGGAACGTTCTAATTCAATAGAATAAATTTAGTGTGTAGCAACAACTGAGCCGAATGTCACAGAAAAGAAAACATTTAGCTGTTGCAGAGAAAACTTGCCTTAGGAACCAACGAGCTGTGTTTCAAATATCACTTTTGAAAGTAAACTCGCTCTAGCTTCATCTTAGACCAATCAATCAGTAATGTAAACAATGGAATGTAGTAATGTAGTGTAATGTAATGTAATGTAATGTAGTGTAATGTAAACCATGATTTGTTTCATATCGTTTCGCAGTAGGTTGTCTCGGAACTTGCCTTCACCCTGGTCTTTTTCTTTCATGTAACCACCTAATGTCGCGCTTTCATACGTAGGATAGTGTGAAACTTGATCCTTACGCTTGCTCGCATAAAACGGAGACATCACAGCTTCCACAATAGACTTGCTAACAATAAAGTTGTTGTTAGTGATTAAAAAAAAAAAAAACTCGGGGCAGCGTCACATTAGTGGCGGGAAGACTGGAGAACCCGCGAAGCTGGCGGCCCCACTTATCTTATTTTTGGTTCGGCTAAGCTTATGCGTGGTTGTGCTTCCAGAATCGGCCAAGTTTTCCGCACGGTTATACTTCGAGGCTCGGTCAAGGTTTCTGCGTAGTGTCGTCGTTGGCCTCCCGAAGAGCAAGGAATGCTCGTTCATGAAACTATGTACAATGTACGCGAGCACGTAAGTCAGGATCTTGTCCAACTCGCTGACGTTTTGCCGCGGCTTCATCGGCGCGATATTCGGCATTGAACTGAAGTCGGTGCATCCGTTCTCGGGTAGCGGGGCGGCGGCTTTCGCGCCGCGGTTTCTTTTCTTCGGGTGGGACGCTTTTCTTCTGTCGCCCGATCTGTCCATTCGTCGAAGACCCGGATGTTGCACCTCGCATGGATTTCCGAACTTGTCACTGAAGGTTCTCCATGACTGGCAGGCCCAGATCAGTTTGTCCGCAGCCTTCAACATCTCTCCCAGGGTGGACTTGGTTATCACGGGCTAGAAATGGCGACAACCGGCTTCCCGAACTCGGCCTCTATAGAGCGAGTTTTAAGTGTAGAGCACTTAAGGGGCACGCCTTGCCGTCATACCTCGCTCGCTGGACCCAAGTAGAGCCACACGGTGTTCCGTTGTAGCGGCTGTCGTCGCGACGTAACCCAGAGGCTTCGAAAGCCAAACGGTTTATATAGCCATAAGCGTTCGAAACTCGTGAACCGCTGGCGCTTGTCATACATCTCCCCGTTGTTAGCGCAAAAAAAAAAAAAAAAAACTGTAGGTATATTTGAGGCAAAATACACGTAATTAACCGCCAGCCCCCCCCCCCCCCCCCCCCCTTCCGGTTCATTTACTTAAGTACGCTCGTTCGTTTGGTTTTTACGATAGTAAGCGAAACAAAATGTTGCAGTGCAACGCCGGCACGGACGGGAGGAAAAGCAAGCACAAAAAGAACAGAACTCCTGCTGGCGCAGTTTCAGGTAGGGGGCGCGCGAGCTCTGCGAACGCGGGAAATTTGAATTGCATTTGGTGGTAGCAGTAAACGGATAACGGCGCTACAACCCATTATGGCGAATCACTGATGTGCACTTCTGACGGCTTTAACTTTTAGATGCAAGGCATCTCTTACACTCGGCCTGTCCTTCCATCCAGCGTAAATGCGTCCGCAACCCTCCTCCTTTCCCCTCGCCTGCCAGCTGGTTAGCGCGTTCTCCTCGCCATGCCAGCTGTGCGTCAGCGCGCCGTTAGCGCGCGTATGCTACACTCTCTCTCGTTCTCCTCGCCATGCCAGATGTGCATTAGCGCGCATGCACGTCTCTCTCTCTCATCACTCTCTCTCGCGGAGCGGCTATATAACCGCGGTATCGGCGGCGCGCTCCTCAGTCGCTCCGTCAGTCGCTCTCGCTGCTACTGCTCCGACTGCTGCTCCACCTGCTGCTCCGATGAGTTTAAATGAACACTAACATGAGGTTCTTTACGTAATTGGAAATCTGCGTGTGACTGAGCATCATTTAAGGTTCGCTACACTTAAACCACATTTGGGTAACCGAAATAACGGAAACGCGAATTGAACCCCGTGAGATGCCTCGCATCACCCCAGGGTTCCCCTCGCGGGAAGATGGAGAGAATTTTTTTTGTGCTTCCCACTTCAGGCACGAACGTTCGTGTACTGGCGAGGAGGAAAGCACGCGAGAGATCATGCCCCGAACGCTGGGAAGAGGTCTAGCGGTGCCGGCGCGCGCGATGACGTCATCGCTCGGCGAGGTTTTCCTGCGAATGTTCGCAGGCCCAACGACAGCTTAAACAGCATCGCGGTTAAAAATTAAGCCCGCTTCCGTCCGGTGTGAAATCTGCTGAAACAGCGGAGTTGTGGTTCTCTTGTGCCAGGTGAAAAATAAGCGGCCGCCACGCAAATTCTACGGTTCGCGCACCTAATCATCAGCGGCGGGAGGATCCCTCCTCTCTCCCTCCCGCCCCCTCCCTTCCCCCCACTTGTAGAGGGCGGGAGAGGAACCCGTCCTGCAAGACCACTGAACCGGCGGCCTCTATCGGTGGGTCTGGGAACCTGCTCCGACTACTGCGTGACGCACGACCAACAGCAGACGGATGAAAAGGCTCGACCTGCAAGAGCTCCTCTGTTCAAAAAGGGGTTACCCTTAAACAGACGAAGTGAAAGTAGTTGTTGATGCTAGTACATACAAACGTCGCGACACGTGTTTTCGCGACGCTTTGCTCTCCCACCATCCATCGCAAGCGAATCTAAACAGGGCGCAACAAAAAAAACGCAATTTTTACATTATTTTATCAATTATTTCTGAAAACAAGCTTGGATAGAGAGAGAGAGAACGATCTTTAATGAAGTCTGGCGATGTTTAGCCGGGCTAAATGCCTAACTTGTTACGCTAGTTGATGATGTGATGAAGATGATGGCGATGATGTTCAAGAGCTTGATGCGCACAGAAACGGCTAGTTATTCACAGTGACTGGTCTAGACCTGTGTGTTGCAGGTACTCTATCAGAGTAGCCCGCAAAGCACGTTTGGGACAAGTCCATGGTCCTAACTTGGAGGGCTTTTAACCTACATTTGGACAAAAATATGGATTAAGGCCATATCTGCTCTCAAGTCACGCCCACAACCAGATGGCGCAGTTGGCTCAATTTCAGTGCTTTTAAGGGCTTCTTTAATAGCGCCGTTTATAGGACGTGTTCTTCAGGTAGGCAGCGAGATTTTTTGTTGGTAAATTACAAGGTCCCAGTTTTTGCCGATTTTCTTTACGTAACGAGGTTGGGAGCGCGAAGCGCTAGTCTTCAAGTCGCTGTAAAAACATTTCATGATGTTAGTCGATGTGTATGCACGGTAATTTTTAGTGTCTTGTTATTTTCGTCGAGTTCTTCAGAATATTAAAAGCATAAAAGGGGAAGGGCGAGAAAAATAAAACGCTGAGCTTCAATGCTTAAGCTATAAAAGCGATCGAAAATTACTTTAGTTTTCTTTTCCCTTACCCGCTGCCCCCTTTCAATTCCCGTCTTATTTTCTAAGCGCGTATAAAGACCTTCTAGCGACCCGAGCTCTGTTTTACATACTAGGCGAGCGCGCTCCACGCCACCGTGATGAGTAAAGAGTATTGTGAAGCAAATCCTCTCCGAGATGGCCCTAACAAGCTTTTCATGCTAATGCCGAGATGTAGAAGGGCGCTGGAACCTTTGGAACCGTGCGTCAGCACGCCTGAGCGGAAAATTTCTTTTTTGTACTCGCCTAAGTGCCCGCCTAATTGCCGCGCTACTATCCCCACTTTGGCCTATTAATCTCAGAAGTCTCATTTCGCTGTATTTTTGCTGTATCCGACGGGGAACATTTATTTGGCTTTGTTATATAGGCTAATGGTAGTAAGAGCACCGTCTTCTCTTCGGCGCTGGTTTTATTTGGTACTCTCCCGCGATTTGTGCTTACCTTAGGTGAATAGGCTTCAGATGATCCGCACGTGAGAATTAATGTCGACCTGATGTCGTTCTGTTGCTCTTGAATGTGCTGCTACCCGTGCTTCTGTTGCTCTGGGATGTGTTGCTACCTACCTGTTTTATAATGACCTGACTGGCTTATAAATGTAAATTGCTGTAACCTCGTGATAAATAAACGTACCGTATTGAGAGAAAACGCCTAGTGTATGCAACGACAGCAAAAGAACTGGGGTTGATTCCTCTGTCATACGAATCAGTAAAACACGAAAGTCAAATGTGCAGCAAAATCTGCAGCTTAGCATTATTTTCGGGTCGGCGGCTGTCTTGTGGGTGGGCTTGGCGAGCGACGTCCTGCTGGCGGGTCGCTTTGGCAAAGGTGTACTGGCGTCGTTTCCGTGACGGATATGACGTCAGTGAAATCTTCGTTTATTCCGGCATAAAACACTTTCCTGTTAAAATATAAAACCCAAAAACAAACAACCCGAAGTATAAAGTACTCTTTAGTACTAAACGTTGCTTCATCGCAAGAAGTACCTGTGTGCAGAGGTGCACCCTTTACACAGCACTTGCTTCATTTTAATGGCGTCACTTCCGTGACGGATATGACGTAATTAAAATCTCCGTGAATCCCGGAATAAAAGACTTTCCTGTTAAAATATAAAACCCAAAAACAAACAAACCGAAGTATAAAGTACTCTCTTGTGCAAAAAGTTGCTTCCCCGATGGAAGCCCTGTGTGCAGAGGTGTACCCTTTACAGGCCACTTGCTTCATTTTAATGGCGTCACTTCCGCGACGGATATGACGCAATTGAAATCTTCGTGAATCCCGGAATAAAACACTTTCGTGTTAATATTTTCCAATGACTGGGCACCCGCTGAGCATGCTAGCTATACCTTCTGGGCGTTTTCCCTCGGCTCCCCTGATAGGAAGAGAAAGAGAAAAGAGAGTTTTGAAAGAGAAAATGTTAAAGCTCTTGTGAAATGACGTTGCTTATCTTGGCCTGGAGGGAAAGGGGGAAACAAGAAGACGGTTACTGCCTCTTAGGACGGCGATCTCGACCCCACATCATTTTTCGCATCGTCACATTAGAGAGGAACTGGTCGATAATCTCTAGTGTTATAATCGTCACCACAATAATGACCATTTAATTTGTGTCTCCTTTAAGACGAAGGTGTGTTCCTTGTCAGTGGGAGATTTCGACCGAATGATGTACCAGTGTTGCCAAATCTTGTTGTGGTGAGGGTGTGCGGTTTTCTGTCACCGGGAGCTTTCGGAGAACGGTTGCACTTATCTAGCTTAACCTGATTGGTATCCGATGATGTCATGTCTCCACGACCAGGCAAACCTCGGTGTGGTTAATGTAAGGGCCACTTTCTGGAGCGATGAGCAGCCACCGCACAAACCAACGCATATGCACTTCCGTCGTGATTTTATAAACCACGCACCGGCCAGCCGACACAGAATTTGCCGGACAAGACACCATCTGGCAATCCGGCGAAGTTAAGACCTCGACCTGTATGACCCTTCTACGGGCAAGACGAAATTTATTTTATTTATTTCACTATACTGCAAGCCAATGTGCTGGCCCAAGCAGGCGTGGGTACAACAAAACTTTATTGTAAAAAACAAGAGACAACAATACAGAAGAAGCAGAAGTGAAGAACGGAGGTGACTCTCCAGGTCACCAAGAAACCTATTAGAATGAAAGACGTAACGGGGCAAGGAATTGCAATCTTCCAAAGTACTAGGGGAAAAATATATTTAGAAGCATTTGTTCAGGCAAAAACAGGTTTAGAGAATGTTCATGAACTGACGAGTACGTCGAGCTGGTAGCGGTTTAACACTGTCAGGGAGGTCAATTTTGACATTACCAGACAAACAATTGTAAAGGAAGGAAAGACGACTGAACTTTCTCCAATCTTCTAAAGAAGAAATGTCGTTTAATTGCAAATTGGGCCCAAAAGGCGCCAATGTTCTAACTAGCCAGGTTAATGAGATTTCTCTCGTAGTTATTGGTGATATTACGTGTCATTATACCTATGTAAACATATTTCGTTGTAGCTAAGTGCACTTTTTTGAGCTCTTCCACTTTTCTCCTTCAGCATTTCAACCACTGTTAGTACTCTTAATTTTTTGAGCCAAGTAGGCCGAAATCATCTACAAAAAAAAAACTTCACTGAGTTCACTCGAGAAGGACATAAACCTAGTTGAAACTTTGCAACGCTATTCTGACAATTGATCACAGACTGAGAAATATTTCGTTCTCTTCATGTCTCTCTCCGGGGAGTTTTATGCGTTTACACATCCGGAAGATCTTCGCAAATGCTCCCGGGGGACTTGCGTTACGCTTGCGACAGAGATTAATGCCACTTACATTTTGTACAATTACTCACAGCCATCGAGTCAGTTCGTTACTTGTATTGTGGTGTTGAGCTCCAAGCATTTCGTCTTCCCGTTTGCTCGGCGTCATCTGTCGCGGCTTCCGGTCTTGAAGAACGAAAATGTGGCGGTCGAATATGTCGCTGGCAAATTTAGATTCGCTTAAAAAGTTCCTAGAATGAAAATGGCGCCTTCTACGCGTCAGGCGAGGAGCACAGAGACAGACAAAAAGGGTGGTCTGATCTTCACACTAAAATACGCTAATGTAGCGTGGATATATTTATCATCGGGATCTAAGGCCTCGCGGAGATAATTTTTTTGCAAGCACTGCTTAACATCGTTATCGTTGTCACAACCTTTAACGTAATAAAAAAACGGTTACAGTGTAGTCGAAACGACCAATTCATCACGGACTATTGTACTGCGCGGGCTGGATAAAACGACGGCTTAAAAAAGAAAAAGGGAGAGTGGGGCAATGCATGACTCTGAGCACAATCAAAGTGCTGATAGTTCGAGGGGCGCAGCTATGTTCAGATGCAATGTTCAACGTCGTAACTGTTGATGGTGTTTTCAGTGCATGTTGCTATGGAGTGGTACTACTCACAGATATCATACTGATAACCCTCACCCCCTACTGACACTGCCACTTATGCCGCCTAAATACCTTGTCGGCATAAAAGCATATCATCCTTACTTAAGTGCTCTTAGCAGCTCCTAAATAATGTCGTGTCTAGATGATTAAATACTGCAAAGTATAGCTGTCTGAAAAAATTCACAGGGTCATTTACCTTATCCCCATGGCGAGTTGAAAGCGAAGCCTGAGTGGCCGTGCATTAAAAACGGGCCTGCTATTTACATTGTTTCTCATTCTGTTTGTTTCACGTTCTATGATGACTCCCGACAAAGCGCGAACCTGTTTTGGACCCGTTATTGGGACCCGTGGACGCATTTGACACGGGCATCCCTTTAGCGGCAGTTTCCACGTCCCCAGTCGACATTTTTTTTCTCCTTACAACATGCATATTTTACCCGCAATGATTATAATGACGTCCACGCAAATTTGTCTTGTCGTGCACATTTTCCACCATAATTAGTCAGCCTTACTAACCACGTTGATTAGCTGCCTATTTATCCGCCTTTATTAGTTGGCTTAATCAGCTGTGAGCCACCATATTTCGATTCCACTCTTTAAATGCGTGTAGAGGTTCCACGACTATTTTAAGCGCCAGACGCTTTTACACTCTGGATAATGGCCTGTGCTCAGTAACAGAGCTAGTCATCATAAGCAACTGCGGGTTTTTGTGTACCTGCTTTTTTTCACGATTTAAGAAGGTAACTTGGTGGATCCAGGTGTGTATATGAGCGGCGGTTGGGAAGCGGGAGGACTTGCATAGTGTGAGACATTCTATAGCACTAGCTTTTGTTTACTATGCCATAAGGGTGGACGCCAAGGTCCTTGCAGGTTGACTTAACTACGAGACAGAAACTTTCGTCTGAATAATCGTACGCGGAAATGAGGGCAGCTCAGGGCCAAGGAAAAAAAAAAGATCAGGGAAGGGTTATCATTGTACAAAACCTGTTCTGGAAACCCGTCTACGTATTCAGAACTACCTTGGCATCGTCTCTAACGTAAAACAAGCATTGGTAAAAGCATCGAAGAACTCTGGTAAAACTAGACACTCAGTGCATACCGATGGCGCTAATTGTAGGGCAGGAACAAAAGTGCCTAGATAGAAAACTGAGATCAGTCCAAAGAGGCCATCAAAAATTATGTGATTTTCGTCAGCAACGTCCAAAAAAGGCGAAGCGGAAAACGGCTGCTTCCATTTGTGCACTGACCGCCTGAGGTTAGATTAATACAGCGTATCGCAATGATGGGTGGCACGAATACAGCGACGTTACAAGATACCGGAAGGGAAAATGATGCGCCTTAGTGCGAGCTGCTTGGTCAGCTTTGGACTGTTGTTGGCAGTGCAGCCACATGACTGAGGTGCCGTCATAGCCTAATGGGTGACTAAACGTGCCACAGATTCGAAATGGCTATGGTTTTAAAATACAATTCTGCGTACTTCTGAGCTGATTATCGCAATGAAACTCTATGGCGTACAGGTTCACCCTTATTAACCATTAAGGTCATTGTTTGAGCACAGCTACGCGAAGGATGTTTTGTACATAATCCAATAATGTGCTTGATTGAGTAATCCGCTGTCATCTGTTAAGTAGTTGAGTTGCGGACCGGGACAATTCTCGTTTCGGTGAACCCGTCACGGCGAAGTGGGCTAATGGTTGGGGTTCGGATTAAGGAGTGAGAGGAGGAAATGTGTTATTAAGCTGTTTTCTGGCCGTCATAAAACAGGAGCGGCCGGTGCGCGAACGCTTGGAGCCAGCAACACGTCGGGGCATATGCTAATGCTGGGCCAAGAATGCAACACAGTAATACAGTAGGTCCCATGCGCGACCGCAGGGGTGCACTCCATCCCGTCTTCGTGGGTGTGAGTGCAGTGTAGTGTAGAGTTCAGTGCAGTGTGCAGTATAGAGTTCGTTATTATATGCCTGGCTTTGGTAGAACGTAACTGTTATTTTTTCATTGCAAGCAGCTAGAAAGGATAATGAAGAAAACCCGTCAGATTAAGCCAGGACAGCCCACTTGGGTCAGTAAACCCCTGTCCGCCTATATTAAATGGAGTAGGCGCACAACTTGGGCAGTAGTAATGTTTTCGGACGACTTTTTAGGTAGCCGTTTTGGCGCTTGCGCTGTGGTTTCATAATGCGTGGCATACCTCGGATAGTAACCTGTGGTTTTCGGGGCTTGGACCAAATGTCCAGGCACGCTTTTCCTGTCTCATGGTTTTTATGCGCTCTAAAAATGGCTAGCTGCCTCTGCGTGCGTTGTATTAAAGTGAATGAAAGCAAAGTTCGTACAGGATGTATTCACTGGCGTGGCGCCCATGCCGGCAACTATGGGCCGGCCTCCTCGATTATCAGTCCCGGATCGCCCGCGGACTGCCCGAGACGCAATCCGGCGCTCGATTTTCCCGTGTATTCGTATGGGACTTCCGGTCCGAGGGCATTCCTCGGACTGCCTGCGAACCGTCCAGGACTGGTAGATCGAGAAGGCCCTATGTGTGTTCGCCGCCATGCCGGTACCTACGCGTCCCGTTGCTAAGGCAACGCCGTATATTCTCGGCCACTTGGCGATAGATGTCGCTAGTCTCCCAGCTAACAATTCACCCACTGCTATGCTACCGTTGTACCTCAATCGCCGTGTACGTGAGGGGTCTCAACTTCTTTGGAAATAATATTTGGATTTTGTACTGAACGACTCCGCCGTAGGCAAGGTAACGGCGCACCTGTATCGATATACGGGTTCGCATGCGACTGTGCTGCCAACGTTTCTAGATACGTTTTATGTTGTCCGCTGCAGCGTAGGCATTTCGTGAGTCGTACCGCTATCTTTCGCAACCACGGTTCCATTCTCCGGTGCTGATGCGGAGTTCTCAAGGGCAGGTAGAGCGTCACCACAAAATGCCACTGCGATTATTCATATCTGTTGACACTCCGACCGAGAATCGGGTGGAAACGGCGCAGACGACGGACGCATGCGCAGACACGGTGGGCACGGTCAAGGCGGTTGTCATAATTGAGAATAAAAGAAATCGCCCGCTAAACTTTTATCGGCATACCATCTATAGGCAAACCATTGCCAGACTACTTCTACTAAGGCAAGGTTCACACATGTCAACATTCCTTAGCGCGCAGACTGCTAGAAACGCTCATAAGGCAAAGCATAAGCACACAACCGAGACTGGCCTTGTTCTTTTAATTTAGAACACGCATTGAATTGTTTTTTTACGAAAATAAACTGGAAGCATTTGGAGAGCAAGTAGGGACGCCGCATAAGCCGTGACGTCAAGAACAACAGCAGCAGCAGCAGCAACAACAACAACGGCGACGACGACGTCGACAACAAAACAGGACAGAGAAAAGCTGGGCACGCAATAACGTACGAATTTCGAGAAATAATCTACTAAATGTACGAGATACGACTCCTCTATTTATTTATTTATTTATTTATTTATTTATTTATTTATTTATTTATTTATTTATTTATTTATTTATTTATTTATTTATTTATTTATTTATTTATTTATTTATTTATTTATTTATTTATTTATTTATTTATTTATTTATTTATTTATTTATTTATTTATTTATTTATTTATTTATTTATTTATTTATTTATTTATTTATTTATTTATTTATTTGTGTACACCTCCAATGCCCGTAAACAATTTATTTTAGATATGGCGAGAGACATGCGGAGCAGGTTTCCAGCTGCTGTGAACATACATATGCAGATCAGTAAAATATAAAGCAACAAACCATGAAAGGCTCGCACTTGCAGAGTGACATCCGTGCACTACAGACTGCGAATGGTGTCGAAGCTGATGTTTTCAGTACAGTTACATAAGCAACGGATGCATAGTCTGGCACAGCGGGACATATTTGTGTGTGTGTGTGTGTGTGTGTGGATGGCGTGTGCGGCGCATGCCTTAAAATAGTACTTCCTTTCCTTGCCTCTGTACCTACTTCTTTTCAACTGCCACAGCCATCTGCTGCTCTCCTCTCACTGCTAAGATTATACATCATTTTTATCTTCACTGAGCGCGAAAAGACACGGACGAAAGACTTGAGGTAAACACAAACATGGCGCCCCAGTCTTTCGCCCGTGTATTTTTGCGCCTAGTGAAGATGAATCTAAACCATACTTGAACGTTCAATGCGCAAACTACACGAAGACGAAGAAAGAAGACGAGACAATGCGGATTTTGCGCATTGTCTCGTCTTCTTTCTTCGTCTTCGTGCAGTTTGCGCATTGAACGTTCAAGTATAATATACCAACTCGACCATATCTTGTTAAGAATCTAAACCAACTCGCCAAGTTATCTGTATTGATATAATTTTTACTTATTGTGACGATCAGGTTGTCAGTCGGCACCTTGCTTGTCCGTTCATCCGTGGCTGTACGTGTTGTGTTTCTGCAGTAGTTTTTCGGAGAGCCGGCTTCGGTGGAACAGTGTTTCAGGAAATGACCCGGAGGCTTCACAATGTCTAGGCAGGCCTCGCCTCAAAGTAGGTGCGGCTCCGCTGCAGAGGCAGAAAACTTCTTGGAATTTCCCGTTGCGCGCATAGCGCCGAACAACACGTCACGAATTGACAGCCAGTGCATGGCCGCTCGATCGAGCGGCCGTGGCCAGTGGCTTTGTTATCGCATCGCGGAACAAGGAGGCGTTAATTTCCCGTCACAACCACCTAGTATGTCATGCTTACCACTTCGAGCGCTACGTACGTTTTCTTGCTACGGGTGTATAAACTTAGATTAGCCTGTTTCGGCAAGGAACTGATGGCTTAATTTCACGACTATGTGTTGCGCAGCAGGGCTTCAAGATTCCCAAAAAACTAACTCCGGACAAGGTTTAATTAACCAATGGCACTATACTTTGCTTAACTGAAATGGTGGAAAATTACCTACACCAACGTAAGTTAAACCTATCGAAGAGCAAGATTGCTGCAAGGAGCCAAACTAAAAAAAAAAAAACTTAGTGTGTTGCAGAGGTTGCTGCTGAACACGAGGACGCGGGTTCGATTCCCGGCCGCCGTGGCGGCTGCTTTTCTGTGCGAGATTTCGGCGCGCGTTAAAGATTTCGGCCTGTGAGATTTCGGCGCGCGTTAAAGATCCCCGGGGGGTCAAAATTAATCCGGAGCCCTCCAATACGGCGCTCTCATCGCCTGCGTTGCGTCGGCGTGTTAAACGCTACAATCAATCAATCTGTGTTGCAGAGCTCGATGAGATGCATCAAAATAAAAATAAAAAAGAACACTATCGCTGATGCTGCAATCGAAATAATACGCAATCAATCGAAGAGCATAGTTAGTAAAACAAAATTTCGTCTGGAACTCCCTACTTGAGAATTGTGATATAGCGGGTAACATTCGTACTTGAAGGCACCTTCGTCGCGCTTTTTTTCTAACCTCTATATGGATCAGAGGGGCAGGTTCGAAAACGAACGGGTCATTCGACTGCGACGCGTTCCATGGAATGTGAACAATCAGCGGCGTGGGTGCGGGATCTATAGAAGCGGAAGGGCTCCCAAACTTCTGATTGGCTACGGAGCGCAGCACGTACCCACGGACGTGTATTGAGCAACGCCTAACGCCGTTCTGCATTCCACTAGGCAAAAAGGATGACAGAGCGCAGAGCTCAAATAAGCCCTCAGCGGCGTTGAACTGGGCGCAAATGCTTTTTCATTGCCTGCATCAGAAGCAATGCGTGAGTGTCCTCGTATTTTTTCTTAACTCTCTTGGGCCTCAACGTAAGCTATATCAATACAAAAGAACAGTTAAAACTTCTTATTCGTAAATGTAAACAAGTGGTTATGACTACCCTTCAGGAACAGATTGATCTAATATCGATACCGAGGTTTCGAACTGGCGAAAACATTTTATTTTAACACGAAAGTGTTTTATGCCACGGTACACCAAGATCTGACCGGCGTCATATTCGTCACGGAAACGACGTCGCCATAAAAAGTTCAATTGACGCGGCTGCGCCCGGATTCGAGCGACGAACTCTTGCCGAAACGGGACGTACACAGCGCTCTACCCACTGCGCTACGAATTGAAGCGCAAGTGACCTACGAACGCGCCTTATATCTTTTCACTACTTTCTCCATTCAGATTCCCTCTAGGAGATGCTGCCTCTAGGAGAAGTGAAGCGGAGTAGTTCATCATGACAATACTGAGAGCCGACAGTTGGCGCCTCGATGCCAGCGTCTTGGTTTACGCGGGACGCGGGTGGATTGAAGCACCCTCCGCCACCTACTTCTTTCAATATCGGTTTCGGTTCCGTTTCGTTCGCACGGTTTTCAATGGGCTGTGGTTTCAATTGGATTTACGCAGTGTACCGGCGCGTGCAAGTCAGTATGCTGAAGTAAGTAATTAATAGGCAGTGCCCGGAGCTTGCGTGGTTACCCATTTTGGAGGAATTGTCTTCTTTCGATGTTTATGATAGTTTTCGCCCACCAAAGTTTGGTGAGCGGAATTTAAACCGACACTGATGTGTTTTAAACCAGCATCGTAGACAATGGCGTAACTGTTTGTTCAATATGCAATAAAGCAAAAAAAAAAAAAGAAGAAATCCAGTGTCTGACGTTGGTGCGACTAACGGTGCCATACCGACGTAGTAGCGATGTGCAAGTTCATATGGATGCACAATAAATGCTCCTGTGAAGGCATATTTCCCTTTCGTGTTTTACCGATTCCTATGAAAGAGGCGTCAACCACGTTTCTTTTTTTTTTAAATCTGTGCTTAGCTTCGCATGCGCCCTCACACCGATGACAGGCCGACGGCGACGCACATGAGACGTATGACACACGCGGAAAAAAAAATGACCCCGGCATGAATAAACTATTGACAGCGTTCACTGTAAAAAAAGCGCGGAGATAAGCCTCTTTCCCAGACATTACTGTAAGAAAAATAAAAGAAGTCTCAAAGTCAAGAGGAGCTCAAATATAAAGAACTGCTCCTGCAGAAATGATTGTGCTGTCGAGCCTACTTTCCTAGGGATGCTGCTTCGACACTGCGCTGCTTTATTTCCTTTTTTCTTTTCCGGTCGGAGAAGAGGTGGCTGGAAGATGACTTCACGGCTGTCGAAGTTCACATAGCGATTCCCCCGGCCAATTTCTAGAAGTCTATATGCATGGTAAAATATCCATGACAAGGTCTTAGCTTCCATATGGGACCTAAAGTTGTTTGTGCAGGCAGCTCACCCCTTAGGCTGGCGTGAGTCCGGATGGCGGGGCCGGAGGGAAACAGATATCGAGAGCTCGAGACTTATGAAGTCTGAGGTTTCAACAAAAACCATCTCATTCAAAGGTACCCGCAGGCTCACAAGCTACCAAAGCAAAGCTGTTGCGGTTGCCGCCCTCTCCACGCCGCCAGGGTACACACCGTGGCAGGTGAAGCGAACACAAAGAGAAAAAAGCATGGGGAGAATTGTGCAAGGCAATTCGACTGAAGCAGCCATAGAAGGATGGCATATTGCGAAAACATTGCCGCAGGAACGGGAAAGAGGAGTGCGGCACTCCTGTGGCGATAAAAGAGAGCACGCGCTTGCCAGAACGCTGCAGAAAATCCGGGATTTAGGAATGGCGGGGCAGTTTTTCACTCGACCTAGCCAGGGTCTGTGCTCGTAATCCCACATTATAATCGGGCGTGCTCCCTGTGGGTGGGTGGGGGATGGGGGGGGGAGGAGGTGCTCACGGGGGGCGCGCGTACACTGCTGACTGGGACGTATTGTTCGCGTGGAAACAGGAACGGCAAGAAGTATAAGGGGGTGCACTGAAACCACGCGTTGGTCCGATGATAGCCTGTAGTTCACCGCCTGCCGCAATGGCTCAGTGGCTATGGCGTTGGGCTGCTGAGCCCAAGGTCGCGGCTCGATTCCCGACCATGGCGGCCGCTTTTCTGATGGAGGCCAAAACTGAAAGCGCCCGTGTGTTCGAGATTTCGGCGCATGTTAAAGATCCCCAGGTGGTCAAAATAAATCCGTTGCCTCCCACTACGGCAAGCCTCATCGCGTAGCGTCGGCGCGTTAAACCTAATTAAAAAAATTCACCTGCGGGGGTAGGTTATAGATGCTACTGATCTAGGATGGGCTTTCCGCAAATCTAGAAACATTGCTCACTGCCTGCAGTATGTAGATCATTTTTCTTTCAGTGCGGTGCCTGTTTCAAGGCAAGCCCTTTGCTCCTTACCCCCCTCTCTGAGCTCACTTTCCATTGTCCGGGCCAGTCGGGTAATTTGCCGTACCGCTCTTTTCACCTTTCTGGTTTATTATTGCAGCTCCTAATTCTGCGGCATTTGAAAAAAAAATGGGAAGGAAAAAGATGCATATGTGGCGCTAATCAGTCCTGAATTAAAATACCTCCCGCCGCGGTGGCTCAGTGGCTAAGGCGTTGCGCTGCTGAGCACGAGGTCGCGGGTTCGATTCCCGGCCACGGCGGCCGCTTTTCTGATGGAGGCGAAAAGCAAAAACGCCCGTGTGTACGAGATTTCGGCGCACGTTAAAGATCCCCAGGTGGTCAAAATTAATCCGGAGCCCTCCACTACGGCGCGCCTCATCGCCTGCGTTGCGTCGGCACGTTAAAACCCAACAATCAATCAATCGAATTAAAATACCTGAAATAAACGCCGCGTGCCGACGATCGTTTTGTCTTTGATCTACCCATGGTGTTTTTGCAGCCCTTGTTAAAGACGGTGGTGTATGATGGTATGAAATCAAGGGGAATATGCAAAGGTCTTGAGAAATATTCCGAGACATTGAAATGTCTCGCCGTGAAGGCACACAACTCAAGCTCGGGGATAACTGATGCTTTGGTTGTCGGTACGGAGTCCGCTGTACGGAGTCCATCGCTTGCTATAGCACGGCGTCACCAGCGTCGGTGATAAGGTCAGGCTATAGCTAAGACATGTCGCTAGGCCGGAAAATACACGCTCTGCGACTACAAAGTCGTTTACACAACAAATCGCAATCTTTGGAACTGATTTCCCGTGTTTGGAATCACACCGTGTTTGGAATTGCACCGTCACACGCAACGCCTATTTCCTGGTTCAGTAACCTTAAGCGTGTACCCACCTTGGACCATGAGCAGTGCAGCGTTCGACCGCTGGCGCCGGTTACCTCAGAAAACGTCGCAGCCGTAGGAAGGCTCGTAGGAAAGGACCATCACTCGATCTATTAGAAGACTGAGGCTAGTGTAAATATTATTTCGTCAAGCACTGCAATTCTTCTTGGTGAACACCTTAGTGTGAGATATGTATACTGTCGATCGGCGCTGGGATATTTGGCAGAAACTTAACATGAGGCGCGTGTGAAGTGCAGCATGGGGATAATTCACCAGTGTCGAAACGAAGATTCTAGACGCGCACTAGGCATCGTGACGGGGGTGAAACTTGGGCGTTCAATACGATCGCTAAATCAAACAACAATCGTCTCATTGGGATCATATCTGAGATCCCACTGGTGGTAGTCAATACGAGAAAAGAATTTTGGCAATGTTTCGCCCTTCTTCGCTGCAGATGACATCGAAGGAGAGGGAGAGGATGGCATTTATTTGGTGACGTTATCCCGGCTAGACGACTCCTTTGCTATGCCAGATGTCTAAAACAAGTTTGTTGGAGCGAACTTGTGCTCCCCTAACAACTCAAAAAATACACAGGTTGCGAAGCAGCAGTCAACAAAGTGACGTGAGCAGGCGAGTGTCGGAAAATCGAATGCCGCGGCGTCAGCACTGCGGGAATTTTTCTTTCGGCGCGAGTGTTTCTCGAACCGTCGATTTACATCGAGAACACTGTAGATCAAAGAAGGTTATTCTAGGCTAGGGACGTTAGGGCGAAACACCCTCTCTATAAAATGAGGTAACCCGTGCAGCATAAAAAATACAGAATGGAACAAGCGCTTCACTTGGCACACACATAACAAAGCCCGGCGCGGCCGGGCGGAAAAACAAAACATAAACAAACAAACCCAACACATGGTTCGTGCCACTATGAAGGGGCGTTCTGGGCGCCGAAAACACCGCAGTTTCACTTTGGTGCATAGTTCACTTGCGCCCATGCATAGAATGAGCTGATGTGGAAGTGGCCTCAAAAACGTTAAAACCCAGGTGCCTTGTGTAGGCGACATTGAGCCGCACGCACTGCAGAACCGCTTCATCATGCCTGATAGTCCATGTCGTATCAGTAAGATACCGTGCAGGTCTACTGTTTTTTTTTTATTTTTATTTATTTATTTATGTATGTATGTATGTATGTATGTATGTATGTATGTATGTATGTATTTATTTATTTATTTATTTATTTATTTATTTATTTATTTATTTATTGTAGGGTTTAACGCGCCGACGGAACGCAGGCGATAAGGCGCGCCGTAATGGAGGGCTCCAGATCAATTTTGACCGCCTGGGGATCTTTAACGCGCGCCGAAATTTCGTACACACGGGCTTCTTGCATTTCACCTCCATCAGAAAAGCGGCCGTCGCGGCCGGGAATCGAACCCGCGACCTCGTGCTCAGCAGCGCAACGCCTCAGCCACTGAGCCACCGCGCCGGGTAGGTCTACTGATTTAAAGGGACACTGAAGTGAATTTGTCAAGTTCCCGGATTTTCTTGCACTGCGTAGACTGGCTCAAATTACCACACTTTTCATCGTTTATCCGGTTGATAGGTCGGCAATTATTTTATAAAGCGGGAAAGAAGAAAAACTACCATGCGTGGTCCGTGGCGGCCGCACCAACTAAAGGCTGTGACTACAGATGGAGAAGCACTTCGATTGGACGATGCCCAAGGTTAGCATTCAAACAAGCTTCGGTTTCGGTTCTGTAAAACAACATGCTTGACATGCGACGGCATCGTCTGGTGGACATTCTCGATATCTCAGTACGAGATATCTCGATATATCTCGTACTGAGCGGTACGAGATATCTCGATATCTCGTACCGCGCATTCTGCCATGTTGTCGGCTGTAAAATGCCTAAGATAAGCCTCCCAGGACGGCTTGGAATCGTAGCCATCACAGCCGAGGCCTACGCAGAGGATGAACGTCCTCCGCGTCCCCGCAGACGCTCAAATGCCATGCGCTTTTCCCGCATATTCGGAGCTTGCCTCACTCATGCCTGTATCGTAAAAAGCGTGTATGCACCAGGCCAAGGGTCTGCTGATTCTGGCCTGTGCCCACTTCCCGCAAGTAGTCGGTGCTTGTGGCAACAGCAAGCCAACGAGAACTCACTAGCGCGCCAGTGTCAGTCTGCGCGCGTTTTGCGAACTCGCTCGTGAAGGAGTGAACGTTACTGCCCAAAAATGGTGAACTCAGAAAAGAAAACATCGGCCGCAAACGAAAAAAAATGAACTTACAAAAAAAAAAAGCATTTACCCTCGGGGTTTCGAACTTGCGACCTGCAAAACAATTAATCTTAGTGCTTCAGACAACTCGGCCACGAGCCAGCACTGTCGTGGTTAGATATATAAGGTATATAATGTACAACCAGTTTACACTTTTATTTAGTTTTAGCATTTAAAGTACCTTAGGTGACTATTTGTTGTATAGTACTCGTGCAGGAAGCGTCCCCCAAACTTCCACAGTATCTCACGTCTAGCAATTTCATTTCTTAGACGGAAAAGCATTCGGACATGTGTGGTCGTGCTGCTGACCGCTGTGCTTGTTCACCCAGCGCCAAAAAGTGCTTCCTGCTCCCTAGTTATGCGCTGTACGGTAAAAGTTTCAGTTGATTTTTTTTTCCTTAGTACCTATATTGACTTCGCTGTCTCTTCACCCGCCTTCAAATGGCCTTAGATTTTCCTACTAGCGTACCGGTCAGCAAAGCGTCGTATGTGCACTTGTGCAGCGCTTGTGTGGAGCGACCCGGATTCGGAGCTTGATGCAGTGTACGAACTAACAAAGAAAAGAAAGGCACATTCTTCCATTCACAAACGTGTTGTGGCTTAGTTTCAACTGAGCGAGCGAATATCGACGACCCGTCGGCGGCTGGCGGACTAAACGCTGGGTCGACTGACTCTGGCGGAAGGTCGGCGAGCCGTGCAGTAGCGCAGCCAATTGCCAGCTCATCTCCTCCTGACGTCACAGGAAAACGTCACAAAAAATGGGCGAAGGTGCAGAGAGGAGGACAGCATTTTCGAATTGATTTTTCTTCTGAATAAATTCGCGTAAACGTGCTCAGAGTGGTCGAAACATGGCCTATGGAATCCGCACTAGAATTTGCGCTAGTAATCCCGCAATGTTTACAAATCACTTCAGTGTCCCTTTAAAGGGCGTGTACTGACGTTGCGCTGCAGCGCACGCAGATCGCTGAATGCTCCAGGCAAGCCGCCTTCCCGCCAAAACTGAAGCGTTTTTTTAGAGATGGAGGTGGAAATACTCATAGTTATTCGATGTGGAAAGTTGCGAAACTCTACATAGGGTCCGTGAAACGAAAACGGTCCGCGTTTGGCCCCTTTCGATAGAAGCAAATTATTTTGCAGACAGGGTAATCGGATTAGCCGGCCATCCGCGGAAAGAAAAGTGAAGTAATGCTCAGCTTCTTGCGGCTGCAGCCGCTAGCCATAGAGGAAATGTCCTAATATCACTGGAACGATTTACATAATTGACTGTTCCCTAACATCAAATACAAGTGTTTTTAGTAAGCTGTGTTATTAGAACTGAACGTTCAAAAAGTTGTTTTTTTGTCAGCTAAGTGTCACTCCATTACACTTGCCCTTCCTCTACAATGTAGCAAGGGTGCCCGCACGGTCCGGATTCCTAAGCGGAGTTTCGCAACTGGTGTATAGATGGTATTCACATAACCGTTTTGCAGTGTTGCAGGCGATTTATTTTCTTCGCAACACTGAAAACCGCCATGACCGTGCCCACCGTATCTGTGCGGGCGTCCGATTCTCGCTGACAAAAAAAAAAAGAAAAAACACACGCCCTGGCGTGGGTCGTCTGTGCCGTTACCACCGGATTCTCGGCCGTGGCGTCAACAGATGTGAATAATCGCAGGGACATTTTGTGGTGACGCTCTACTCGCCCTTGAGAACTTGGCATCACCACCGGGAGAACATGGGGCTATGCAGACAAAACACAGGTTCGTTTCATTCGAAACATTTAGTGTTTTTTAGTGCTCTCAGCTGTTGTACGGCCGCAAACGATGCTTTATTCACAAAGAAATTACACAATATAAGCCAAAATTTTAAATCTCCCGCTAAATCATGTTTCGTAACGTCACGAGGACGTTTCCAGGGCAGGTATTTGAAACGAATCTTAATTACGCTTAATCGTGTTGCTGCGGGCAACGAAACGTGTTTCCTTGTTTCGTTTACCGCCCGTTCTTAGACGGCGCCATAATAACGTCAGCCCCGCTGTCTGCACTCGCTTTGTTTTTGGCCGGGTTTGCACATGGCTTATTTTCATTGCTTTTGATAGTAATCGTTTCGTGAAACATTGGGTATGCTCGGCAAGCCGGCTTATGTAACACAATGTCGCTTATGATTATGAATATTGGCCAATGTCTTGTGAGACAGCCTCATAGCGCCCGAACGCTGTGCATCAATGGCAGTGCGCACTGGTGCTTCGATGTTTACGTGTGCGTTCGTAACTTTCTAAGTTTACCCCACCATTATTACTGCTATAAAATAATACACGTTAAATGTACGCACAAATATCTCGCTCAGCAAACTTATAAGCCCTGCCTAACTTGCGTTTGCTTTTGCCGGCCTCAGCCAATCGCGCAGCTCCCCGTAATACGTCATAGATTCTAGGGGGGGAAATGAGCTAATGGGTCGCATGGCCATCCTTTTTCTTCCCTATATGAATCGCTTATTTCAGCAGTTTGCGCTAAAAGTGGTGTCAGTGTTATTTCAACGAGGCAATCTTTCGAATAAAATTAGCTGGAATTTTGTCTTCGTGGCCTCTTTAAATTACACTTTCTTGTGGAAAACGCCTGTTTTCATGGAGTGGTTGGTGTGGTCAGCAGCGCGTGATTGCGAGGATTATACGGGTGGCTTATCTCTTCTTGCTTGTGTAATTTTAGTTACAAGTTAGGGCGTTGACGGCGTTAGTGCCTAGCTTAGGTGTGTAGATGTTCGCTCGAAAGGTTGTTCGCTAAGGTTATTGTTTACTGTTCGATTTTGATGGTCAAGGCTTCATTGTGTTAGCAGTTACATCGCAGGTAATGTCCTAAACCATGACATCGTTACAGGGCGAAGTTAGAACGAGTGTAACCCCGAAAATTTGGTTTTATTAGCTTTACGCTGACTTAGAAGGTAAAAATTAGGTTTACATAAAAACTTCAAGGCCATTTCGCCCTGCGAATGTGAATGACCAGCGGAGCTGAAAAGTCATTTACGCTAAGTGACGGCGGTCACGATGGCTTTGTTGTCGCTATGGTATTCACTGATCCACATATTCACTACTTAGACGCATTCTTGGTTAATGCCAATGACACGTTGGGAAACTGCGCGAAAAAACTCAGACAGAGAGAGGGCAAACAGACACGAGCGCGGGCAGCTACTGGTGAAAATTTATTGGAGTTGGTAATAAATAGAAGAAGGAAAGAACGTAATCAAACGCCAGCGTAAGAAAGATAAGCGAGATAAACAAAGAGCTTTAAAAGCGGCTTCGGCAACAAAAGATGATACAACACACAAATCTTTCTTTTTATCCGGCCAGATACGCAAGCTCCAGCTCAAAGATTTCGCAGGATGGGGCGTCGCGATACCGTTTTAAGATGCGAGTTTTGTTAAGGCCATTAAAGTCAAGCTTTAATATCAATGAATACACACTCTAAGAAAAAACGGTAGAAAAAAGGAGGAAATCGAGGGTTTTCTCCCCCGGACCAGCGAGATTCTCCCTTTAGCTCGTTACACGTAGCGCCCTCTGTACGGCCTCTACGAAACCCCGAAACGGGGGAGGAAATATTCTCCCCTGTCGTCTGCAATCTGCTGTCGGCGCCGACGCCGAAAACGAAACCGTTCATCGTTGCACTGTGGCTTTCGCCGATCGGGCGCATACGACGACTACGAGCAACACCGCCCCTGCGGTGTGCTGCTTGCTTGTTTTCTCGCCGCCTTTTTGTTATTATTACCATCTGCTCGCCACGCTAACGCACGGCTCGCCAGCCGTGTGTGTGAAGCACATTCTGTGGGCACCGCTGCATGCTTGCTGTGTGCGACTCGCCTGCGCCCTGTTCAACGTTACCACTGCATTTGTGGACGTTTTATACTGACGCCCAAGGGTAACAGAGGTCAGCGATGATAGCAAACTGACCCTTTTTTCGCCAACGAGCACGCACCGCAGCGTATTGACGCATCAGTTACCAACAACAAAAGGCCCCTATTCGGTAACATCTTGGCTGAATGGTTGCCAGACCAGTGGTGCGCTCTCGGTGGCAATGAGTGTCATTACCCGAACATACCTGCCGTACTGTTTCGTGAAACGTTTTTTCTTCTTTGAGATTATTTTTCGGCTTCTTACAAAACCTAAAATTAATAAAAGTTTGCAATTGCACGGGTTACATTTGATGAAATAACAAAACCCACCTAAGGCATACGCACTGCCGTGGGTTATCGAAACAAGCAACGATCTCACTGTTCCTACCTGCATTCTCGGTGATCAGGGTTATAAATACTTTGTTGCCGTTTCAATGTTTAGTTGTGGCTGGTGATCATGCGTGTATACGTGTGCATACGTGTATATGTTGTGGGTTGCGTGTATTGTGCGTTGGCAGTGCCGTTCATGAAGTGTATGTCGCTGTGTTGTGCTATGTTTCTTCCCAATATGTGCCCGCCCACATGCGGCCTCCGTGATGTTGGCTATAATAATATACGTTATCCATAAAGGAAACCAAGGAAACGCTTTGATGTCAGTGCCCACTGATGGTGATGCTTAGTAGCTGCCCGTCCCCACCCCTACTTTTTTTTTTTGCGTCACCTATCGGTCATTTTAAAACGTTTACGATTGCTTTACTTCGAGCACGCTAGAGGGCGAGCGTTGTCGAGGATGCGACAGCGACGGATACGTTTTTCGTGTTTCCTGCATTGCCTTTGCGCTGAGATTTACGATTGCAGACGATCCGCGTTTTGATGCATCGGTTGTACCAAGGTATGACGACTAACAACAACTGGTTGTTCTCAAACGGCCGCATTGGATGCTTGTGATCTCGTGTGCGGTGAACGGCGGGGTTACGAGCCTTTCGGAAATAAAGGCGGCATTTTGAAAGCAATCGGTATGACTTCTACTGTGTTTACGGCGGCGCGTTCGCTCTGAACGCGTAGGCGGGGCGGGGCGCGCAGCGAGACGAATTCAAGAAGTCGCGCATATACGATTGGCGACATCGCTTGCTAACCGCAGTTCTGGTGCTCGGTAGGTAATTTACTGGTTTGTTTAGCGCATTTTAAGCGCACACAACCACAGTAACCTACTTATTTGTACTTCCTCCATCCTCAAACCGATCAGCTCGCTAGGCCTTTCTCGCATGACAAGCCTTGCTCGGGTGACGCTGCCAGGGGAGGAACGCTCCTCCATTAGCTCACGAAAGGGGGGAAATCTTCCTCCACTCCTAGGGGTAGAAACGCGCTCCTCCCTCTTAAAGGGAGAATCTTTCTACCTCTTAGGGAGCAATATATGATACATTCCTGTTTCACCCTTAAGGGAGAAACTACCACACCCTTTTTTCTTAGAGTGCACGTTCGCCGCCGGGTGGTCGATTGGGCAGAATTTCTGTGCGGTCAGAAGCCAAATGTCTCCAACAAGAAACACATAAACCACTCTCTTTTCAGTGCCGACCATCTTCATTTAAATCATGGGCCCCAGGGGTAATGTCAGCGAGACTAACTCACGGTCCGAGGGCTAATTGAGGACGCCTAAGCTCGTTTTAAATGTTCTGAACGCGAAAGCATGAACGTTCAAGCCAAAGGGCATACTATGGCAACTAAAAAAAAAAGCCCAAGATTTTTTCCTCACCCTGCATTCTCGGAGTACTTCGTCCACTTTGCGCTTGACCCGATTATTGACCCGAAAGTGTTTTATGCCGGGATCCACCAAAATTTAACCGGCGTCATATCCGTCACAGAAATGACGTCAGTACATGAACACAGGAGAACTGGCAGAAAACATTTCATTGACGCGGATGGTGCTGCCGTTTAGGAGAGGCGGAGTGAAATAGTGCATCATGGTGCTAACGAGCGCTGACAGTTGGCGCCTCGATCGGGCAGCGTAAACTGCGTCATTTATCAGTGCGATGGCCCCGTGTTGGAAAACTGTTGCATTACGCACCACAAAAAGGCAACGACACCTACTGGCGAGTGCCGTGAACGTGACTGATTTGGTGCGAAGAAAAATGCTAGCGGGAAGCGGAACGCGTTCGCACGTTCACGGTCCAAGCTACGAACTCTGCCTCTCGCGTTCCACAAGCAGAGCTCGTCCAAACGCACCCGTCCGCTGTACACTTTGCAAAGCAGGACCGAAGTGGCCGCACCTTTGCCGAAGCGACCCGCCAGCAGGACGTCGCTCGCCAAACACACCCACAAGACAGCCTCGCCGACCCGCAAATCATTCTCCTTTCGCTGCACATTTCTCTGTACATTTCACTTTCGTGTTTTACGGATTCCTGTGAGAAAAGGATCAGCCACCTTTTTCCGTGATTCGCTTCCGCCTTACGCTTTCTAATGTCTTCGATCTGTCTTCTACGTGCTGCGCCACTGCTCGTTTTTTTTTTTTTTTTTTTTTTTGCTGCGGCCGAGTTAAAGCGCGTGCTGTGGAACACCTCGCACTTCAAAGACACGTGGAGCTTCGGGAGTTTTGTTGTGAGTGGGCCCAAAAATGAATTGAAACCTAGCATTGTGCAACCCTGCTGTAAAAGTTTATGAGCGTCTTGGCACTGTGGAAAGGTCAATATTGCTGTCAGTTTCATGAAAATGCCACAACGTTGGGCGAAGTTACGCCGTTATTACGTTCTCACCAACAAGGGAAGGTCGGTGCATACGTTTTACAGCCAGTAGAAAGAAGCACATGAAAATAAATCAATCCTTTCTGATAAATCTAACGAGGCTGTTTCGGACCTTTGCGCTATTTTGGGGGACCAATGATAATCCTATTTGCAGCAGAACTGTACTGCGATCGTCATTTACTGAAGCAGCTAAAAACCATTTTATGAGTTGGTCTACGCTAACCTTCTTATTCCTCTTTATTATATAATATGTCACAAGCGTCGCGAAATTGGGACCAATACGCTTTGCGCTGCGCTGGAGGGAGATGGTGATGTAAGTGCCTTAGGGGATTTATCCGGGGACTGCCTAATAAACAAACATTTTGAGGCAAAAAAAGGAACGCATACCAACATTGAAAGCTTAATAAATAGAAGTATTGCAAAATCATAGCGTTATTTCTCGGTGGTTGCGTAAAACGAACGAGGCCCTCACCGACGACCTCTGCACACATGTTGGGAAAGCCACACTTAGCCCATTTATTCGCTTTTTGTTTAATTCTATGGTTCCCTGCAGCTATCACCTCATCTGTCTTGTATTAGTGAGGCAGGTAGCCGCAACAGACGCAAGAAACGCAGTTGGGGCATCTCTAAACGGTCTTAAGGAAAAGAGATTCTCTGCTATCTTAAGCGAACAAAAAGGGAGCCAGAAAGAAATAAGCACATATGGTCGTTTTCACTAAAAGATTGCTGTGAATGCACCGACTTTGCCTGCTTTTCTGCCCTAACCGGGTTCACAGGTGGTGGTTTCGTTTATTTTTCGTCTCTCGGAAATTCCCAGCGTGGTTTTCTTTTCTTTGCTGTTGATGCAAGATTTATCGCTCAGTGCACCGAACCACTTTAATGGCTCGCTAAGGGCCTAGTGCACCGTTTAATAACGCAGGGCAGGTTCATTACTATTCATGGCCTAGCGTCCTTGTTCAGGCTGACGCCATAAGGCCTGTTTATTTGCCTCTTCTTACGGATAATCACGTCTTTATGCATAGCGTTTAGCTGGGGGCTGAGTTGAGCCCATCGAGCATTGCGCTCGGAGGAAGACGTTAAAGCGAAACTTCGACATAAACCTTCCATCACCCTGCCGTAAACGTGAGCTGATATAACAGTATTAACCGAGAAATGCTGATACGACGGAATATTACTTCGCAAAGCGTGAATATGGTAATTGACCCAGCAAGATTTATTCATGAGCCACGAGGTAAAAAGAAATATTAAGTGAGCCGCCGATTAGCCACCCTGCCGCTTGTGTCTGGCGGGTTTGAAATATTTTTATGCAAACTGCAACTTTGATAAAAGCGAAATGAAAGCACTTTAGTGCGCTAAGCTAAACTAACTCTATGTAAATAAAACAGAACTATCGTGTGAGAGTCACCAGAAAACATTATTTCGTTGTGATTTCAAAATTTAAATAAGGGTTTTGGTTGCTTGAATGCAAAATCGGGGAAAAAAATAGGGTCTCCTCAAAGTTATTCGAAGTTCCCTTGACCCCGGCACCATTCATTGCACGAACGTCAGTTTCAGATGAAAATTCTTGCAGATAATGTTTTAGTTTGTTGCACATTTTTTCGTCATTTTATTTTTATCTAATGAAGATGCGGCTGATTCTAATTTTCAGATTTTGCGGGTTGTGTAATAATTTAGATCACATTTCAGCTTGTTGCCCAAATGCATACAAGTGCGGCAGTGCCGTAGTGCTGTAGCGAAATCGACACGGTTTTGGCGCCGCACAAGCTGTGTAGTCTACTTCTGTATCACGTTCACCAGTCACTCTACTAGTTACTGTCGCACACGTGATTCATGGGTGGTTCAGAAATGGGTCCTCACCGGTGGCTAATGAGTGATAACACATCGGTGATAAGTGGGACATATTAACCATCATCCTCAGCGCCCTTGAAGACTATTACAAATAATTATGTCGAACATTTGCAAAGTTTTGGGGGTTCTTTGTTTTTCTGATGCCTATATTTCTCGGAAACTTCGGCTCCTACTGTACAGCAGGACTAAAGGGAAGGGATTGATATATGGAGGTTACAAGTGACGTGGGAGCAATGTGTTTTCCGATGGGTCGTCATTGGGCGCGGCCCAAGTGCTCTCATGGGCAGGGGCAGGATTGCAGAGAATCCGAAGGAAGATGTCCGCATTACCGCTGCGGCGCAGCACGGAACAAATCACTACGCCTGTTCCTCTACTGTGTAATTTTTGGTTATTCTGCTTTCTGTGTTAATGCTCAGCCTCTAGGGCGTCTTTGAACGCACCCGGAGTTGTTATTTTAGAGCAGTCCTGTGTTCTGGCCGTTTTTCGTTGTCCTTATTATCGCGCGTTTTACCTACTATGCATTAACATCGACTTCCCTAGCTCTCATCCCTGCTCCCCGGCCTAACTGCGTTCTTGTCGGCGACGCAGAAAAACACTCAGCCAGGTAAACTCGCGGGCTGCAGCTCTTTGGGACTCTTGGACTCTACAAGCTTGGGAACTTATAACAGATACTCTGCAGTTCTCACATGTGAACGTACAACTAGTTTATGATTTTTTTTCGCCTGTTAAAAGAATTGCAGACTTACAACTTTGACCCCATGGGAAAATTACGGGCATCACATCATCCCTTCACACTCGTCAACGCTGCTCCTAACAGTTGAAGGAGCTGTTAATGACGATCACCTTGCCGTTTTCGCAAAGTATCGATTTCATTTGAACATAGGCTTTTCTTTTTGTGCCCTTTACTTAGCCACGTAAGGGTTTTCTGCAGTTTGTCAAGGTATTTCACTCCGTTTCTAATATTATGCTGCGTTGAATCGCTGCCTCATTTGATTTGCTTTGGATTTAAAGAATTTTACAAGACATCATGAGTTTTATCCTTCCACGCCTCTTCAATATGGTGCGCATTTCGGAATAAAACACAGCGAAGCGGACACAAGCAGACTGGACTAGTACGGACACTAATTTTATGCAGGTCTTAGACGAACTTCCTGTAGCAAAACAAAAAAAAACAAAAAAAAACGTCTACAACTATTGAAATTTCTTTGCATGTTCAAAAGATAACACTAAAGTAGACACAACTATGTGATGAAAAAGACTTTACGTAATGGGAAAGGTTTAGGAGCTTCTTTTTTTCTGAATTGGGGGGGGGCTTCGTAATGCGAAAAGCTATACCTGCTTATGTTACCCTTGATAACTTTCAGTTTACAATTACGAGCTGATGACTTCAAAGCGTAGTTAGGACATTTTACAATGCCACACACCTAAACTAACGACGCATTTATCTCTGGTTTAGAAACGTTTTGACGTTCCCACCAAGATTTCGTGACGCGCTTGTCGAGGGAAAATAAACTTGAAAAACACTGTAAAGGTAAACAAAATTTGCGCAGGGAAGTTAAGCACATACGTTACCACCCCTGCGGCAGTGTTCCTGAAAACGCCGTTTTTTTTCTCAAACTCAGTGGTTGCAACGCCGTTATTTTATTTGAATACTAACTGCAAGGGTAATTAATACATGTTCGATCCTCGTGGAGCCATTTGAGCATTCTGGTTATGCTCAAGCCCGCGCCTTTCCCGCCACTTTTGTGTCGGTTTGTTTGCCTTCTACTCCAGCGCTCTTCCTTTTGCTCTCCTCCTCTTTGAAATAGGCAGATATACAGCGTTTGTTATACTGTACGAGTTCCTTGTTTTGTGCTTGCTTGATACCCCAGCCGTTCTCCACGTGTGAATTATTCCATCGGAATATTACATGTACTTTCTGCCCCCCCCCCCCCCACCTCATTTTTTTCAGGGAAGTTTTTTACTGTTTCTTTTTTCGAATATTTTATTTTTCCAGCATTCCTTTCTTTGTTTATATGTTTTAACCAGCCGTGCTCTTGCCAAGCGCAGCGCAGTGCTGCACGATCCCAGCGGATACCGGCGAGGAGGCCAAACGAGGAATATGAGTGGGTGCTAAATTACGGCGCTTTCCTGCCTGGAGAGCTGTTCTGCGTGGAGAGACCGGCGGCATATACATCTTGATTACGGCACGCTCGGCGTACGACGCCAATTTCATGGGACTAGGGGAAACAGTAGCTTCTCAGCTGCTCGTTGAAGCCCGTGTTTATAGTGCGCGCCACGACGGGGGACGTCAGAAAAAGCCAGCTTGCACTCGGCGCCTGGCCCGGGCCAGGGGCGTTAACGTTCCGACGGTGCGGTAAGTACGGTTGACGCTCAGGGAGGGCGGCGAAGCACCGCGTTGGATTCCCTCCTCAACCCTACCCCCCACCAACCTTCCTGTTTAATGAGGAGGAAGGGACGGCAACTCCTTCTGTTCGGGACTGTCTTTAGAGGTCAGCACAATGAGCGAGCTATTTGAGAGCGTTTAAATCTTCAGCTACACCATTCAACATACAATTATTTATTTATTTATTTATTTATTTATTTATTTATTTATTTATTTATTTATTTATTTATTTGGCCGAAACCAAAAGAATTCTAAGGGTCACAAAAATTACACAAATAACACAAGGAACCATCAAGAAAACAACCTTGCAAACAACCAATAAAACAAATAATTTTTAAAAATTTACCATCCTTCCCTAAACTGCGTAAAAAGTGTGTCAAAACATACGCTAAAACTGCGCCTAATCTTCGCTAAATATGCGCCCAATCGATCTTGAAACCTTCGAAGACCGGAATCGCAAACGAAGAACGAACACATTCGGCGATTTCTCGCGCACTGTGTCAATGCGTCTAACGTACGACCTAAATGTATACCGATAACTGGTTTATGAGATTACGCGATAAAGGCGTAATATGTACTTCTCCTTCATGATCCATGCCTGAATTGTCTTACCTAGAACCGCTCCTTTTTCGCAATTTTCAAATAACTGTTTTCGCACAATGGAATCCCAGTTCCACGTATGCGCCGTGTTTACAGCGATGTTGCCAGCGATTTTCGGTAGACCAACTGGTTTAAAGAAAATGCATTAATATTTTGAGGGGACGCCATTAGTAATGCCCACGAAGGCGTTACACTATCAGAAAGCGCTTCACTGAGCAAGTGACCTCGCACTTCGCCGCAGATAGTTTCGTGCGGCCGTGTAAGCGTTTGGGGTTCGATAAATGTGTAATTAAGCACGAACGGAGGAAAATATTCAGCTAAGATGTTCATCTCTAACCCGTAATCCTGTCTAGGGAGAAATCTTGGCAGGTTTCTTGTGTGAATATTAGGAATGTGAGCCGACCAACAACGAGAAATTTTAGTGTTATGCACTTTACATCTCTTTTCAATCACTGTGCATAAACAGCGACGCAGGCGAAAGGATTATCTCCTGTTATATCTTACGCAGATAGAGAGCGGGATAGTTTAATTACGTATACGCTATTCACACAAATATTTTGCTCGACTAACAGGTTTGTAGTACGACATCCTAGTAGATTCCAGTTAAGTTCCTTTCTTTATATTAACAGCCTGTATGGATTTGCTTCCGTTGCGGTTCTCTAGCAAAATGGCAATAATTTTTTTTTAAATAACCTCTCACAAATCCCGAAGTAAAAATAGTACTGATTTCAGCGGACATCTCTCTGTCAAACGGCTGCACTCTTAAAATGAAAATGACACCCCCTTGTCATGTTTATGCCTAACAGGACTTTATAGGCGCAAGAAAACAAGGACAAACAAACTAAAAAAAGGCGCAAAAAGCGCCGACTTGTGGTGCAAAAGCGTGCGAAAAGGTAGTGCTCGTCAAGCACGTTTAAGTGATGAGCAGTAAGCTCACTGTATCACTGAAAACGTGGATATACGACCAGTGCATAATGTCAGTGCTGACTTTTGGGTGTAACACTTGGCTCCTTATTACTCAGCGCCGAATCAAGAGAAACTTAATACAGCCCAAAGAGCAGCGAAAAAAAAACATGATAAGAGTAACGCTTAAGATTAGGGAACGAGAATCCCATGTTGTGGAGCAAACATATGTGGGAGGTATCACATAATAAGAATGAGAAAAAAAAGAATATGGGTAGGCATGTAGTTCAGAGAAATCGACAGCCGGTGGACTAGAAGGTAACGGAGTCGCCACCGAAAGACGGTACAAGAAGTAAAGAAGCCATTAACCCGGTGAAGGGACGGGGGAGAATTTGGCCTAGGGCACGACAAGACAGGAACGTCTTGAGGAGCATTGAATGGGCCTTCGTCCGGCAGGGGACACAACTACGATGATTATAATGATGATGGTGACGGCGGTGACGTGACAGACAAAACCCGCTTCCGCGACAATTAGGCCAGCGAGCACATTTGAAGTGGGGAGCCACTATCTGCGACCTATTTAATTTGTCTCATCTGGCGCTGGCTAAGAAAACATCTAGTAACACTTCTCCCCCCCCCCCCCCCCCATGCATGCTCATTCTGATTGCCTCTTTACCAGTTTCTGCCACAAAAAAAAAAAAAACAATTCAAAGTCCGCTTTTTTGCGTGCCTAGCGAGAGAGTGAGAATTGTCAGCCTGATGGCAACAGCAAAACTGCAATGGCACGACTGCCAGCCCTAACTCGGTTTTCTCACTCTGCTGTTGTGACGGGGTCCCAAGCGTTGCCTTTCTTCGGGAAACTCTGAGCAAATAGAGCTGGTAATGGGAGCCGTAGTGGGACAAATACCGATAGCATACCAACCCTCTGTTCTCGCTCTTTCTTTTGGCAGACCCTGCTGTCAACCCTTCTTTTACTTGTTTTTTTTTTTTCACTGTTTTTTTCCTTCGTTCTTCCCCAGTGACAACGGACTGCTTCAGAGTCCAACGACTAAGCAGAGGCACAATGGGCAGACCGGAAGCTACGCAGCCACTTTCGCAGCGAGAAGAGCAAAAGGAGCGCCTTTTTGAAGTTACGTATACGTGCCTCCATCTAGGGAACGATTTGCCCTGTGCGCATCTGTCAGTGAAATGAACGGTCCTTCCCTATAACAAGAATATCCCATAAAACTATATTAATACGCAAGGGAGTCTCCTTACCGTTACTGCTGACGACGCGGGCTTTTCAAAGTATCTTTACGGCGTCAATTTTTGCTTCGTTCATCGTTCAATGTTCGTTTTGGTTCTGGATACGACTCTCTCGCAAAACAGCCGGCTGTCTAGGCCGAGGACACATGGGGTTGTTTATGCATTCCGCCTGTCCCCAGAAATTCTGACTTACCTGCGTTTTTTTTTTCTTTACGAAAAACGCTACTCGATCTGCTTCGTACCCACGCCACAACGCTCATTCTATGCAGCTTTTGAGTACTCCATCCGCGGGAGAGGTGCGAATACTCCCGAAAACTTCGCGTGGATCATTATTCGCCTCGCCATCGTGACATGCGTGAAATGTTTGACTCCGGTATATTTGAGACCGTCCGTATTATTTGCCTCGTATTCCGACATATATTTAGCCGCTCTTTCTCGCTTTCCCCTCGGTCGCTCCGAGTATATCTCGTTCCTTTTCTACTCAGTAAGAAACGCCGTCGCAATAAATGAAAGAAAACCAAATACACGGGTTCTGTGTGCGACCGTATAAGCCCCGTTCCTTTCCTGCATAAATTCCCGGAGTTAACATGATTCAAAGCCAGTCCTTACCCGTTTCCCTTCTCCGCATGTGTTTACGGTTTCCACCCACCTTAGGTAATTTCTTCTTTGGTCATTCTTGTTTGCGTCAGATTTTCACCCGGCCACACGCTGCAGGTAAATGCCATTACAGTTGAAGAGATGAAAAGAGAACCGTAAAGGTAAGAATAATATGTGTGCTCTGGAAGGCCTTGTGTTCAAAGCTGTTTAAAAAGGGCTTTCGTATTACTGTGGGGTAACTAACCTACCTCTCCGATCGGCCGCGGGATCCACAAAGCACGATTTTCGTTTTCGAAGTTTTTTTTTGAGCTACCGTCACATGACAAACGTATTTTTCTTCTACATATTTTCTCTTGTGGTAATAGCCCATCATTGCAGTCATTCTACTTACGGGGCTAATGAGACTTTTTGATGAATTAAATTGCTTATCCAAGGATCATGTTGGTCGGGACACGTTTTCTGTCGTTAATCCTATCGATACATATTCCGGATAATCAGGGCAACAACATTAGCGGAATGTTATCGGCCCAAGCTATTTCTTTAAACCACAGCGATGCAACCCAAATTTATTGCTCGCTTAGATTGCAGCTGTACCGTATACTTCGATGCTCTTTGTGTTTATGCTATCCTTATTCTTATTCTCAGACAAAACATAATACGTTTTGTAAAAGGGGTTACTGCTGGGAAATATTACAATCAATGCAGTTCTGCCGATTTTAATCCTAGATACTCAACATATTGGAAACAAAGAAACTTTCAGGCAAACGGGACAAAACACACTGTAATTTGCTGCCAAGAGCGCATATAAAAAAGAAAATGTTCTGCTTCTTGTGAAAGTAAATAAAAAGCATGCATTAAGTATGCCACGTTTGTTTGCTTACTTTTCTTGAATATCGAAACTAGGCCTTTGTGATTGAAAAAACGCAAAATTCCAATGTCTTCCACGCCCCGTCGTAGCTATACTAACATATATTGTCGCTGGTAGCCTTAAAACAATTGCTATGATGCATTTCATGAGACAGAATGGGAGCGTTTATTTTTTCCACGCCACATAGCTCACAATATTTTTCACAACATAGTCACATTTTTTTCCACGTTGGTCGAACCAACAGCTCTGGCAGTATTAACTCACTGAACATGGGTATGAAATATGGCATTCATACTTCTAGTGCCATGGTTTTCTATGAACCTCGCGGTCCCAGTACTTACTTTCAGAGCCATGTTATGTGGGCTTGATCCCGAGTAGAGCAAATTTTGTTTAATGAAATGCATATCCTCGAATTTCGGCGAGAGCTTCACACACAGAGAAGTTTAACACTTTTCTTAAAAATTTCTTGCTCGAATGAGTGCATACATAACATGTAGCAGCGCCACAGCTTGTTGAAGACCACATAAACCAGTGTAAACCTTATAAATGCATTCTGATATTTATTGGTCATTCAAAAATGAAAAAAAATATTGGACCTAAATTGTAAGAGAATAGCATTTCCAGAAAAAAATGGTTAAAGAAAATCAAAGGTTGTTTCTATCTCCCTTAAATCGCATCATGTCCAGAAGGTGAGAATGCATGGCTGAATGTAATTGAGTTGTATTTTTTTGTCAATGGTCAAACGTCCTTGCCGCATTAGCATTATGGCTGTCCCTCAAAAACGCAGCTGGTCTTCCGTATGACCTTTCGTAGTTGCTGTCTCCTAAAGTATTAAGTTTTGCCCTCTCATGTCTTTTCGTATACAATCAATCAATCAATCGATCAATCAATCAATCAATCAATCAATCAATCAATCAATCAATCAATCAATCAATCAATCAATCAATCAATCAATCAATCAATCAAGTTCATTTACTGTTCCCACAGCAACCTTGAATCCTAGGAGTCGCACACGGAGGGTACAAGCTCAGGACGTTACAGGGTTAAAGAATTGAAAATGCGGAAAGAGACAACAACCACCACCACCACCGCCACAACAAAAAATAATAATAAAAACTAATAATCATCCATCATGAACCGATCCAACCGCGCTCAACCCGGTCATACCACTCAAAAAAGGTCAAGGAATTTTCATGTCGTACAGATGCCTTCAAACAGTCTTTTTTCCCCCGCACAGCAGCTGATTGGAATACTTTACCGTTTAACACGGTTGACTCCAACTCTGTACCTGCGTTCCTAAATGAACTGCCATAACTGTTTTTCCAGTTTATATTGCGGTGAAAATGTTGCGGTCTGTTTCTCTGTTGTTTTAGTTTCCAACGAGTACGTTGTAATCTTACCTATTACATTGCTTCCATAAGTTTGTCATAATCATGGCTTGTAACTAGCTCTTCCGCGCATACAAGTGTGTATGTGTGTGCGTGTAAACTATGTCGATATTGTATAGTATTGTCTGTTGTATAATCACGCGACCTGTCCTTCTCCTCACTGTTATTTTGGTGAATATTCTTGTACCACTTTCCCCCACTCCTGCTTAAAGCCTGGCAATCAGGCTAGCAGTATGCCAATAAATAAATAAATAAATAAATCATTCAATCAATCACGTTTATTTACATGCCCATGAACAGCCAATGGCCTGGGTGCTGCGCACGGATAATGACGTGAAAATGAAATGCAAGACGCAAACACAGTGCAGGAAACAAACTACGACCCATACATGAAGTGAGGTGGTGCAAATTAATTAAATAAATAATTACAATCAATAAATAAATCAGCCAACCAGACAATCAATCAATAATTCAATCAGTCAATTTATTTTCAATGCCTAGGAGCGACGGGGACGTCTTAGTGCGGGTACACTGACAAAATTAAGAAAAAAATACAGTGGCAAGGCTCATACCACACGGACAACTAAAAATACACTAAAATAGCAGAACAATTAAAAACGTAATAGCAATGACATGACACACAATTGACAGAGTAGTTAGACACAAATAATGTACTGAGTATGTGAACACAGAAACAATTAAAAGATAGTGAAGTAATGACGCAAGCATATACAAATAATAAGTTGAACAAAATGCAGTAGTATGTGTAGGAGCAAAGAAAAAAGGTAGTTGGCATAACAAGATTATGCGGAAACCATTGAAAACATCGAAATTGTCACCGAGTAAGTTGTACAGTCTTTGGAGTCGGTGGACAGGCGAGGGACGACTACCAGTTTCGCCCGTGTAGAATGGATGGCGCGACGTCGTGCACTTCAGGGCTACTCGCAGTATAAGCGGGGGCAGGAGTTCCGGGCAGGGAACGACTCCGGGTTGTAGCTTATGTAGAAAAAGAAAATCAGCTTGATCCCGCCGACAGCTCAAAGTAAGAAGCTTACGTATCAATCAATCAATCAATCAATCAATCAATCAATCAATCAATCAATCAATCAATCAATCAATCAATCAATCAATCAATCAATCAATCAATCAATAAATCAATCAATCAATCAATCAATCAATCAATCAATCAATGTTTGTTAGTGTGCCCAGGACTCGCCATAGGGGTTAGATGCGACGCAAGACGTGCGTATTTAACACAAAAAAAGAAAATACCATTGGTTACACTGAACCACAATTACACGCGTTGACAAACACAGACATACCAACACAAAAACATAATAATAGTAATAACAAGGGTTCCCTTGTTTACAAGAGCCCCCAGGCTGTTTTTCTGCATGATCCCAGCAACGCTAAAATATAAATCTAGCACAAGAATACGGAAACAGAATAAGTTCAAAGACAAAGAATCTTTGTCAACTTACTTTCGTGCTCTATATTAGTTTTAAGCCATGAAGCAATTCATCCAACAAAGCATTCCAGCAACGCTAGTCGACTTTGTTCGTCTGCATAGCTGTCGAACAGAAAAGACTGCTTTACAGATGCTTGCATCGCTGAGATAACGCGGAAAAATAGCTTAGTAGTTTATTATACGAAAATATTCGTTGTTGTTGTTGTTGTTGTTGTTGTTGAAGAAGAAGAAGAAGAAGAAGAAGAAGAAGAAGAAGAAGAAGAAGAAAAAGAAAAAGAAAAAGAAAAAGAAAAAGAAAAAGAAAAAGAAAAAGAAGAAGAAGAAGAAGAAGAAGAAGAAGAAGAAGAAAAAGAAAAAGAAAAAGAAAAAGAAAAAGAAAAAGAAAAAGAAAAAGAAAAAGAAAAAGAAAAAGAAAAAGAAAAAGAAAAAGAAAAAGAAAAAGAAAAAGAAAAAGAAAAAGAAAAAGAAAAAGAAAAAGAAAAAGAAAAAGAAGAAGAAGAAGAAGGAAGCGGAGGAGGAGGAGGAAAAAGAAGAAGAAGGAAGAAGGGAGAAAAAGGAAAAAAATGAAAAAGAAGAAGAAAAAGAAGAACGAAGAGAAAGAAGAAGAAAAGAAAAAGAAGAAGGAAGAAGGAAGAAAAGGGAGAAGGAAAAAGAAGGAAAAGAAGAAGACGAAGAAGACGAAGAAAGAAGAAGGAAAAAGAAGGAGGAAAAGTAGAAGACGAAGGAAGAAGGGAGAAGAAGACGGAAAAAGAAGGTATGCTGACGATGATCATGACGGCGACAACGATGACGGCGACAATGATGATGATGGTGGTGGTGGTGGTGTTGGGGGGGTGGTAATGAAGATTATTGTGGTGGTGGTGGGGATGACGACGACGACAGACCACAGAAGTGTGAAGGCCTCTCCCATAGGCTTTCAACCACTCCTACCTTGCGCTGCGCAAATTCATTATTTTCCCCAGAATACTGGGATGTTAATCTTCTTCATCACACATTTTTTCGTTCATGTTCGGTTGACGTTATGCTCATATATTACGCTACTTGGGCCGTTAACATCCTTACGAATGTGTTTAAAAAAAGTACTTGCGAAACCATTTCGCGAGACGGATTTTCCACAGCTACTCGGACAGCCACCGCGCAAGCAAACCTTTCTTCCAGCGTTTCACAGATTTTATTCGTCTCCACCCAGAATGACGACCACGTTGCCGCATCCGTCACTCGTGGCCACGTTAAAACAGATGAGAGAGCGCATCCATTTCTCGCACAGCGCATCCTTCCGGAAAGAGCCGCTCCCCGAGACTTCTCCGAAGTGCCGTCCCCTCTCCCTCTTTCCCGAACCGCCTCCTCCTCGCGTTCCCCGCCGGCACTGCTGCGCATGTCCCGCCAGCGCCGAGCCGTTCGCAGTCCGTCGCGCGCGGCGCCGCTCCCTGCTAGTTGTTCAATTGAGCTTCCCGGCCCAAGTGGCAGTCGTGTCCGGCCGGCCCGTCGCTCCGTTGCGCGCGCGCGCTCGCCGCCTAAATTCTCGAGCTTTCTGAGCCGATGTAGGGCCGCGTCAATTGTTACCTCTTCACCTGTTTTGTTTTTAGTTTTTTTTATACGTAAGTTTTCTTGTCTTCCTGTCGCTCATATCGCCAGTTCTTTCTCCCGCGACTGTTTTGTCTCATCGGGGAAAGTTGTGTGCGCTAGCCCGTTTTTTTGTCTACGTGCCTTCCGAACGTAGATTAGCGACTCAAGCACTTTCGAACACCAAATTAGCGATGAAAATCTCCTGATCGCCTAGTCACGATTGAAAGAAAAGAACGACCGCGCCAACTTCCAGGCAAGTTTTGTGTCACCCGCGCGACTTGTTGGCCACCGTATGTAGGCGCCTTTCCAGCACTAAGAGCTGCTCCCCTCTTAAAAGCCCGCACCATCGTCAAGCAGCGCGTAGAATTTCGTTGTCTTCTACCTTCTAGTCGTTCGACAACTGTCCGCCTCAGGTGTCAAGCCGTGTGTCTACCACCACCGGGATTTTGTGTTCAGTGTTGCCACCGCGTGGCTGTGTGATATTATTCCCCGACTCTCGAAGAGCCGAGATCGTCCGTCGTGCCTTTCTTGCACTCAGCAAGCGTCCGCCGAGGCTGACCGCAAGACTGGATACCCGCTGCCGATTGCAGCCAGCTTATAGAGAACGTCACCTCCCGGATCCTGTCCTGGAGAGTCAGACCCTCCGGTCGACGCCTCTTCCAAGAGGAAGTCGGTGTCACTGCGTCTTTGACTGACCAGCCAGAGAGTTTACCCGAGTCGCCGTCAGCACCACCAGAGGCGACAACCATAGCCCTTTCCTCCTAACCGTGAGATGTGCCCTCGCACCCGTCGTTGTGCCCAGAGCCTCCGAGTTGTCGTACCGCCTGTGATTCCTGTCTTCGGCGCTCGGCTACTCGAATCGTCGTCGTCGCAGTCGTCCTGCGCTTCTCGGGATACGGTCGTGGCCACCGTCGGCTGGGCTGCTGACTCAGCGGGGGCTCAGCTCCTGGCAGCGGTGTCGTACGGCTTCGCGGTGGTGAGCGGCAGCGCGCTGGGCCGGTGTTTGGCCGGCTGCGCGTCGTCCCGTGGCCGGCCGACGTGAATACGGCCGCGCTTCCCCTGGATACCCGCGGCAGCACGACGACTCCGCTGCTGCCGGCTGCGCAGGAGCGCAAGAGTGTCAGCTTCGGCGGTGCACTGCCCGACGGCTGCGCCGGCAACCACCACGTCCAGCCGGCCAAGACGGCCCTGCTGGACTTGCTCGAGCATGCCTCGCAACAAGTAAGCAGTGGCTAGCTGGCACACTGAGGGATTTCCTCTTTTTTTCTTGAGCGCCTGACTCCTATTCTTGTTTTTTTTTCGTTGATTGAGCATTTATAGCTCTCAAAATACAAAACAGTATGGAATAGTTCTGGAGTTACGACTTGCTCTACCGATTGGTTTGACCCGTGACTGATGTGTGGAACAGAAGCCAACCATTCTACTTAATTGATTCCACTTCGAAGGCAGGCACCTTTACTGGAGGTGATTATGGAGGTTGTATATATATACGCCAGAAATGCACGCGTATTTAGTTCACGTACTCTAAGAATGTTCTTTCCTTTGGAATCTTCTAGTTAATGAAAAGGAGAGGCAGAGGGCAAACGAAAGGGCATACGTGTCAATGGTTTGAAGCTACGCCATAAACTTCCAACACAACCCACGTCGATGTATTTGTTTATTTGTTGAAACTGTTTTCTTTTATGACAATTTTGAAAACTAATTTTGCCCTTTTTGAGCCTTGTGTCGGCTCTCAATTCAGGAAAATCGTGTAACTGGGCTCCAGGTGGATTTGACTAAGTTACCAGGAGCCCTTTTACGACTATAAGACTTGCCGTATTTCATCCAGTATATTCGGCCGTGCCATTTGAACTTGTTAATGTAGTATGCACTCAGTGCATTTGCATGGCTTATCTAGTCTTGAGTGTCTGAAAGTTTACTAACGAAATTGCCTACAGCGAATAACTCTCGGGCCATTTAGTAAATGGTATAACATTGCCTAGAACCAGTCGTTGACTTTTAAAGCTGTGTTTGATTTATAAAAAATGCACGAAAACAGTTTTAAGCAGGATGGCTGTACTTTTATAAGGATGCCTAAGTAGTTTTGTCTTAAAGTACTTGACAGTGCAATACAAATAGCAACATACTTGAAAAACGTTTCTTTTATTGATGATGCGTTCGTATATGCACACTTAACAGAAACTGATGTAGGGAAAGCTGGATAAGCTGGGTATTTCCTAATACTTGTGCGTTATGAAGTGCCTAAAATTTTAATATTTGAAATTGGCGATTAATACCTACTTTTGGCTGGGAGCTGTAACAATGTGATATGCGTGTTCTCTTCCGACATAGTGAAAGACGAGCCTGGTCAATGTTGCGAAAATATCTAAATTATATAGCTTTGAAGAAAAACACGATATCTCTATGCTTCCTTCCATAGTTGTTTTGTGTGTACCTGTTTTGCTTCAACCATAAAGCCCATTTTCTAATGTCCAGCAGAGTGACATCTCTCTTTCTTTGACATCATATGGTTGATCACTGATAAAAATAGCACTTAGGATGAATTTTTTTATTCCATAAAAATATGGTGCCTAATCTATAATGCACAAATCCAACATATGAGGCTGAATTTGTATACTTCTTATAAATTATTACAGAGAGAAATGCGAGTAATTTTTACCGGTGGTGCTAGGGACGCACGCCATAATTATGTATAAAGAAGCCAAGCTCGGATCACAATAAGCTTAAAAAGGCGTCCAGCTCGACAAGCCAATGTCATTCCTTCGAGCTGTTTGGCTTTGCCAAAGTATGCATATACGTAAAACAGCGGGCTCATTGGCTTTCGGCTGCTGATAGACAGGTTCTGTTTCAAAAAGCTAAACAAATCATAGAAGTTTTTAGATTTTTGTCGGTTGCAGTGCATAACTAGCAAGCTACGCATTGCTACCTTTACCTGGCTGTGCAAACTTCTACCGTTTTGCCCCATATTATACATCATTATATTATATTATTATACAGGATTATATGTATTATATATATATATATATATATATATATATATATATATATATATATATATATATATATATATATATATATATATATATATATATATATATATATATATATATATATGATACAGCATATTATACAGCATTATATGTGTGGTTTTTTTTTTCTGTATATGTGCGGGCGTGCGTTTGTTATTCATCTGACTATGTGCACGTTGATCCGCAGTTGCGTTGAGAGTTGGAGGGACATAACTACAAGAGTTTTTATCCCGATTATAATTTTTATCCTTCGAATCAGTAGCCAACATTAGGTAATAGGAGCTTCTTTTGTGAAGCGCTACTGCTTCTTAAGGTGACAGGTGTAAATGCAATGGACACTGTTTTCGCGAGCCTCCCGCACAAGCGCATTCGCGCTTAACAGCACACCCATTTTCTGCCGAGCCCAAATGAGCATGCCGCACGAACATGCCCACTAACAATGGTTCGTTTGCCAGTGGGCTGGCATGCCAGAGATACGGGCCTTATAACGGTTCTTAGAGTTTGCAGCGGGTTTTCCCACGCAATGTAGTATGTTTATATAAGTTTCCAAGGGAAACGCTAGCACTGCAGCCATGCTGAATTGCCGCGACGCGTTGCAGCCATTCTGTGAAAATATTTACGTTTGTTTTCACTCCACACGCTGCATTGGAAGTAAGTGATGTCCTGAAAAAAGGTGCACCATCGTGCGTTGATTATATTGCCGTGAGGGACTACCTGAATGAGTAATCACGAGGGTGGCAACGAACAAGAGGAGACTCCAATGTACCTTTAGGGCATGCCTGTAAAGGGTGCTTCAAGAAACCATCAAGAGTACCGCGGGAAAGCATCGGGTGACTGCGACGTTGCTTTTGTGGGATCCCAGAGCTCGCTTGCGCAATAACTAGTGTCTTTCAATATGGAGGCGTACCTCGTAGCTTTTAAAAGTGGTATACGCAAAAAGGTTACGGCAGGCTATTGTTGTAGGCCGTCAGACGGTTTCGGCTACGTTTTCGGTATGGTAACCAAAAAGCGGAATAACGTTAAGCCAAGCTGAGATGAGTTCGAAGCGAAGCCGTTGAACTGTGAGCCGTGCTGTGCGGAGACCTTCTAGATACTGGTGTTCGAGCGAAGCGTAGCAAGTCATTTGTGAGAGCATGGTTTCATAGACCTGTTACAAGGTGCCTTGCGTCGTTTTGGAGCTCAATGGGTTTAACTTTTTATAGTGGTTAATCTGCAAAAACTCCAAACCATATATGACTTTTGAGATAAGTAGGTCGACAACTGGTATATGAGGGGTTGGTTTTTCTCTTGTCGGATTTCTGTTTGTGATCGTTGGTATTTCTCGGGTTGCCTTTGTTTTCAAATTGGATGATGACATGCTTTATGGAAGACATATTTGTCCATGCGTATGAAGCGGGCTAAAATTGTGATTTTTAGGAGGCGGAGGAATAACATTATTTTTTTTAAGTGAAAGCTGAATCGGAAAGGAGAGTGGGCGGTGGCCTTAGTCCAGGCCGCCTTCAGGCCTACCAGCCGCCCGCGCCTGTGAGATCAAGCACTACCGATCCTCGAGCTGGAAGCTCTCAATTTTTGTATGCAGATAGTATGCGTGTTGCTGGGGTTGTGTTTTCATAAAATCAAAATATTCAAAATTTTCGCTGCGGTATGTGACCATATCTTTTTGCGATTGATTTCATTTACTAACTTCACTCTTTCTTTTCTTGCATAAAGAGTCTGTAGAGTTTTGCGGCAAATTTGAGACCCATAGTTGAGCCTGCCATTGTCGTGCCTAATTGTTTATCTTCTTCCCCACTAATGCGCTTTAGCGCTCACGTACTATGTATTATTCACATTGCTTTCTTACAGTACAGCAGAACAAACAAACTCCATCCTGGTAGAATGCAATTGGTTCTTTTTTGTTTACAATAATGCTGAAGAAAACCGTATTGCTGAAAAATGAGCTTGTATGTAAAGTACAAATTGCAGAGGTGCGCATGGTTAGAGCAGTGAAGTTAAAGACACAACAAATGAGTAAATTTTGCTCAAAACATTTGCATCGGGTCAATTTTCCAGCTTCACGCGATTTTCTGCCACTGTTATTATATTGTAAGTAAAACGAGAATTCCGGTGAATGAGCTCTGTGCACTAATTAAAATTCGTAGTAAGGGTGGAAAAAATTTTGTTGGGCAGTAGGCTTATTTTTAAAACTTCTTTATACAATTGTGGCCAAACTCCTTTAAGTATTGGCGCTTGATATATTTTAATAGGCGTTATTACTTGTCTTAATTCTGCATTCTTAACTGCCGTTTCAGGCGTTTGATTAGGTGCTGCTCGTGGCTTAACCCGGATCATCTTCTCAGATGCGTAATTTCGTCGCTGCAAAATAAATGAAATACGCATCTTTTTTTTAGCATTAAGAGGCTCGACGGGATTATGCGCGTTTTGTATTCCAGCCAGAATTACCGATTCCAGGCATTGTCGGCGTCGGGAATAATCTAGCGGCTTTAGCAGCACTAAGCCACTTTTAAATTATTCTCCCCAAGAGCTTTTTTAGTGCTCTCCGTTTGTTGTGAACGGCTTATCAATGTGCTAGCCTTTCAAGGAGTACCGAGGAAGTGAAAAAGACGCGTTAGTACTGCGCTCCCTCAGCGGCCGAGGAGTTTTGTGGTTATCCGTAGTACATGCCAAAAGATTCTCTTCGCACACAAGAAATCAGAAGAATCCGCACAGCCTTACGAAGTCCCCTCGGAAACGCATCTCGTCGCGTCGTAGTTATTTTCTGTTAAGCCTGTGAAGGGCAGTCGAATGATAGTGAGTCACTCGTCTGCACACCACAAGCTGATAGGCTTAGTCTACGGACGCATTTCTTTCTGGAAACGAACGACAAAACGCACGCGCACACGATCCCTGATACCTGAAACAAGGCTATTGGATTCGGGCGTTCCACAGTTATGAGAGCCATCTACTAGCCCGCGAATCCTGCCGCATTAGGAATAAACATGTCTGTGGCATTACCTATCCAGTTGATGAGGAGAGAGAGAGAGAGAGAAATAATGATTTATTAAAGAGTTTAGCTCCAACCCAGCTACCCCAAGCATTGGAGTATACAAAAGGCACAATACTTGTCCTAAGGAACCACATGGTTAGTATGAGTACATTGAAACAGCAGCGGCTGAATGATCGCATGCGCACTGAGTAACTACTTGTTATATATAGTACACAAGCATACATACATACATACATACATACATACATACATACATACATACATACATACATACATACATACATACATACATACATACATACATACATACATACATACATACATACATACATACATACATACATACATACATACAGAAATAAGGGTTGGCAGTAAAGAAAACCTCGGAAAGCAAACGGGAGGATGTGTTAGGTCATTGAAACATATAAAGAATTTGGAAAGAAAGAGAGGGGAGAAAAAATGCCCGCCAGGTGGGATACGAACCCACGACCTCCAGAATACCGGTCTGGTGGAGGTCGTGGGTTCGGATCCCACCTGGCGGGCATTTTTTCGCCACTTTCTTTCTTTCCAAATTCTTTATCTGTTTCAATGACCTACCACATCCTCCCCTTTGCTTTCCGAGGTTTTCTTTACCGCCAACCCTTATTTCTGTCTTATTTTCAACGAGCCCCTCATTATCTATTCTGATTCGCTACATACATACACACATACATACATACATACATACATACATACATACATACATACATACATACATACATACATACATACATACATACATACATACATACATACATACATACATACATACATACATACATACATACATACATACATACATACATACATGTTTCCTTACAGCAGTGGGATATATTTCAAACAAGCTATATATATAAAGGATGAATAAACGTTTGTGAAGCAGTCAAAGGGTGTTCTGATGGCCACTAAGTTGCGCTGCCTCTTTAGCTCTGGCCGGGCCGTCTCGCCTGTTCCACGAGATGTTGTTCGTGTTCCTTGATTGAGCTGTTCAGTCGACACTCCCTCTGCTCGGTTGTATTAGTGTGGATTTGCTCTCTCACGCCATGTGGTACAGAGTGCATGCGGAGCTTATGAATGTATACTTACAGAGCCGGGTTTATGAAGGGAAGTATTGCACGTTGTGGAAATGTGCTTGTTGTTTGGAGCTGTCGATAGGGGACCATGTCTACGCGAGAAGTCTTGAAATGGGAGGGAAAGGGCTTTTCGTTCCAAGATGTGATAAGCCCGCATGTCGGAGTTCTTGCGGAAACGATTTCCCGACGGAGGTTCATGGGCGCGACGGCTACAATCCCGGAAGAGAACGTGCTATGTGTACAGAATGAGTCGCCTTGTTCCCTTCCAGGGATGAATGATAAATAAGCCGGTGTCTAGACGGTGCCGCTTTCCGGGCTAGGTTGTTAGCAGATGTTGAAATCAGCCGAATTCGGCCGTTGGAAAGTTCTGCCTCAGAATCACAGATGACGATGACGTGTTCTTTGTCCCTTGTGGCTACGTGGCTGTTTCTTCTGCAGTGGGGGACGGGGGGAAGGGGGGGCGGGTCCTTTGTCGACATCGTGGGAGTACTTATTTCCAGTGTTTATATAAGCTGGTAACTGGGGCTGATCAATTGGTGTATGGAGTAGGCGTTTGGGCACCTAACGTCGACCCTTCTTCCATATGTAGTTCCGGGAGCTTGAACTCTGGCCTTTCTTTGTGCCCTGTTGTATATTGTATGCACATTTCTCGGGATCTTGGTTGTTAGGGGCGAAGCCCCTTAGGGGCTGAGGCTGTTGGCGTCTCCTGTGATCGTGGTCGTAATCGTCGTTCGTCTCATGCAGTCACGGTACTAAAACACCGGGAAACTCGCTTACGCCTCGTAGCTAGAACTTAACGCGCACTAAAAAAACACAGGAACACTCGTTTACGCCTCGAGCTGGAACGCTTCGTGCTTCAAAGACAAAATACTTTTACAGCTAAGTTGTATGCGTGTACCACCCAACGGTTTCATCTCCGTTCGCAAAAACGGCCAGGTGCCAAGAATACACCTATACTCTGCTTGCTTCGCCCCTCACCCGCTTTCCGTTAGCGGAGATGACCCGGGATTGTTTTTTAGCTCGACAGGTGGTGCTTCTCGGAAAGGATACTTGTCATAACGTTGCACGATCATAATGGTACGTTGTCTATTGAGGCCGTGTCGGCGATTTCTGATGCCGCGCATGAGATGTGGAACTTGATAAATAGCGGTCTCTGATTATTTGCGCGTTGCCATGCCTACTTTTTTTTAATTGCGATAGTACGCCCTTTAGCATAAGGTTGTAATGCCTACTCCGTCGAACTGTAGCGTACGGCCCAGTAGGCGAAGAATTCCGACCTTTGAGGTGTGACTATCGTTCACCTGCGGTACTATATTGATAGTTAGCGCCTGTGGGCAACCTTTGCTTCATTTCTTTAGAAGTAATAGCTCGAATTTTTTCTGGGGCACCACGCAGCCCACGTCGGCGAAGGTATTGTTCTGTGTGATCAATTGCTCTGGGCGAGGAGTTTTGCTGTGTGCCTGCATAGCCCGCGCGGTCCGTATTGTGCTGTCATCTGCGTAGATAGCTTGGATGATGCCTGAGATATTGTTCAATATTTCTGGGAGGTTTGTCATAGAAAGATTAAAAATCAATGGTGGTATGACGGAGCCTTGGGGGAACCTTTTCTCTAGTTCCGGTGGTTTGTCTCTTACAAGGTTTTTAATGCCAACTATAGCCTTGCGGTCCGCCAAAGCGTTTTTAATAAAGTTGCATGCTGCTCACCATAGCGGGATTATAGTAGAGGGGCGTGGGGGAGTGACATTATTAAAGGCCTCTGTGGCGTCATGTGCGCAGATGGCACTTCTGTAAAAGGTGCTACAGCGCGAAATAAAACACGGACACAGAAGGACGACGGGACGAGCACTCGTCGCGTCGCCTTTCTCTGTCGGTGTTTTACTTCGCGTTGCAGCATCTTTTACAATGAACTACCAACTCGCCCAACAGTACACTTTGTTAGGCACTTTTGTGTTGTTCGCTGATATGTTCTAGGTTATCTGACTCGATTTGTCGTAATTGCAAAACGGACTTGGGCTGGCCTTGTAATGAGACGAACCGACAACCGGCAGACAATAAGAGTAACAGAGTGGATACCAAGAGAAGTGTAAGGCCATTAACCTGATGGGATTGAAATGAAATTCGGGCTAAACTCCGCACTCGAGCAGCGCAGGACAGGAGAGGTTGGAGGTCAATGAGAGAGGACTTCGTCCTGTGGTGGACCTGATGATGATGATGATGATGGTGGTGGTGGCGGTGATGATTACCATACCTGATGTGGGAAGACTGGTCATTTTTATCAAGCTACAGGGTAAGCTTGTCGTGACCCATGTGCTCGTAAAGCTTGCACACGCGTGAGGTCAAAGAGATGAACGCAGTGCCGCGAAATCTATGGGTTTGCCGTGTTTGTGGATTACGATGATATATTACAGTGTCTCCAGTGGCCGGGAACGTGCCTGTTTTTTTATTGTTCGATTATGAATCGCAGTAAAATGTTATGATATCAGAGTCCACGTTTTCGTGTGTGTTGCTGCTGATTTTGACTTGAATTGCCCTTGCGTCAACTTGCTTGCTTAGAACAACGGTTAGAAGGAATGTTTAGGCTGCGAAAAAAGATAGCCCTTCTTTAGAGCAATTGCGACAGAAAAAATATTGGGGCAAGGAGTCATTTCAAGGTATTTGCAGAAACATCCTAGTTGTCTCAATGGAACGGCCCCTATTTGGTCCGTAACTCGGAAGAAATCGACATTTTGTTTTGCGAGAGTGAAATTGTGTTAAACCACTTGTCTGCCTTCTCTATCGACGCAGAGGAGCTCTTTTATTTAGTTCCTCAGGCGGAGCTTCAGAATGCAGTCTGAAATGCAACTGAAGAGTCTGGGCCTTTTAGAACCGGGCTGGTTAAATGTAAGTAAACTTTAGAATGGCTATCATTGTATTTTTCTACCACATTTGTCACTTTTAACAATGTGACTTTTATCCAGAAAGAAGCCCAAACTTTACAAATTCCGCAACAAGCAAGCGTGTTTGCAACCTAGTTGGCCAGAATTTGCTGTCTTGAATAATGTCGGGGCTCTATGAACTATGAAACTTCTTTCACTATCCCCGAACGCAACCAAGTTTGTTCGGGTGACTCTGTTGCTAGCGTGAAAGCGGCTACCTTGGTGACTTTTTTTTTTTCTTTTTTGTTGGCCCACTTACACATCGACGGGAGAACGTCCGTGTTCTTTGAAGGGGAAATTTCAAAAGCACGAGCCCCGGAAACTTGAAAGGACGGCCTATTCAGAGACGTATCACGTCATTCCCGGATTTAGCAGAAGCCTTTTGACGAAAAGTTCTGTGCCCATGATGCGTTTCCACTGCGAACGCTTACGTGGCCTATAAGCACGCGCTGTTCGTTCTGCATTGCACCAGCAAGGTTGCTTAGATATTATGGTTATTGCTTCAGCTGGTCGCTTTTGTGAATGCTAGCTGGGGGGTGGGAGGGGGGGGGGGGGGGGCACTCTTTATAGTATTCGCAACGACAAGGTTGAGTGCGGCATATAATGGTCTATGGCCATCGACAGTGGAGTGCAGAATACGATTTTGTTGGACTGTTTGTGAAGTATTTGAAGGAAGAGAAATCGGCACGGAAGCCTCGGTGGTGTTAACGAAATCGAAGCTGGAAGGCCACAGGGGTTCGCTTCCCCCATAAAAAAAAAACGCTGCTTGCGTCGAACCTTAGTCCTGTTTGTTGTTAAGCGAATGCTATATCTATTATGCTACGCTAGCTATTTTTTTCTTCGCTTATTCTTCATGAGGAAACGCGTTAGGCGTGATGTCTTCGCGGCGACTTTTGCTGCCGAATATCTAAATAAGAGATTGGTTGCGACAGGCCTATTACCGCACCCACGGCTGATACCCACGTGGGCTAATGGCTTACTACGAAGTTTTGTAAGGACATGTGAGCTTTACCCATACGTACATACCCACATATGCACATATGGTCACGCTCAAACGACGCCTTGAATGCAAATCATTTATTAGCAATCGGTCTCATCGTCATTATCATCATCATCGTCGTCGTCATCGCCGTCGTCGTTTTTCTTGTTGTTGTTGTTGCCATTTTTTTCTGTCCTCTGAAGGATGCAGTCCGCTACCATTGACACCCAGCCGCGCCTATACGGCGCTGCCCGAACCCATCCTTCGCCTCCACAATTCCCTAATCTCACCCTTCAATCTAGTTATCTGTCTTCCTCCACTCCCGGTCGTTTCTGTCGATAGCCGTTCATGCGTTGCTACCGTGGTGGTCCACTGGCTGTCAGTTCTCCGCACTGTATACGTGTGCAGCCCAACTACACTTATTTATCTTAATTTTAGCTGGGATGTCTTCTCCCCTAGTTTGCTCCCTTATCCAAGACGCTCGCTTCCTATATCGAAGGGTTACTCCTATCTTTTTATTTCCGTGGTGATGGTGGTGATGGCGGTGGCTCTTTTGTTGGATCAGACGGTGCTAACCTGGAAAGATGTGTCGGCAATTGCTCCGCCTGAGTGCCACCTAACGAGTCAATATTATGGTCACTTCACCATGAATCCGCCAGTCCCGCCTCCCGAAGGAAGCTAAGAAAAGGGCCCGACATCTCTCTACGCAGCATCCAAGGTCCCCGTGGGAAGACGATCCGGTCCAGACAAGTGTGTGGGGCTGACAACTTTCGCATCGCTGAGAGCAGTGCCGTGCGCTCTGTCTCATGCTCTGGGCATCACATTACGTAGTGCACATCCCTTAGCACTGCACATGACGAGCACAGAGGTGATCGCACGAGGCCCACTTCGAATAGCCATGCTTTGGTGTTCGCCTAGCCCGTTTGGATGTGGTACAGCAAAGTTGCCTCTGATCGTGCAAGTGGCGCAAGGCTGATGATGGGGATCACCAAATGACTTGAATGGTCGACCACTGCCCGCCTGAAGTCGATTCGGTAGTCACCGGGAACTTTAACAGTCGGTGCAAATGATAGCGCCGCATTCCGTGCCATCTGATCAGCGGCCTCATCGGCTTTGTCGCCTACATGGGATGGAAGTCATTGCAGAAGCACATGGAAACCATTGCTGATGAGCTCTTCCCCAAGCCGTAAGGAATCCCTGGGCTAACCTAAGTTTTGTTTGGTGGTACTTAGTAAGTTCCCCAGTTCCTGCACCTGAAGTCATTACCGGAGGTACGCATTGGTTGCATACTTTCCTTTTTAGTGACAGAAGTAGACAGTCATTCATTACTTCAGAGTGTTTCGCCGAATGCTCTCCAAAGCCCATAGTAGTTCTACGCCGGATTTCCCTCTCACGGTTTGTATCGGCGCTCACAACTTCCCCGAGATAAGTATATTTCCCCCTCTTCTAGTTCTTCATTACCAAGGCTAAATAGAGGCTCTTTCTGTAGGCTCATCTAAGATTGCTTTGGTATCACGGTTATTTATTTTCCATCTAACGACATGCCGTTCTGAGTACTGTTTCTTAAGCAATGGTTGCATTTCTACTCCTCTGAACAAAACGATATCATCGGCAACTCTAAAGTGGCTCAGACATTCTCCGTTTACTCATATCCTAGTATTCTTCTACCAATAAACCTTCCTAAATAGCCCCTTTAGACACGCTCGAAATAATTTCGGTGAGATGGCGTCCCTTTGTCTACAGTCCTTACTAATTTGAAACCCTGCACTCATTTTATGAAAACATAGTATGCCCAAGCACCCCTTGTACATGTCCTCTATGTTCTCAACGTACGTCTCCTCTATTTCGTAGCAATGACAAATTTGGTGAAATAAATGGCTGATTTGTCCGAAAAATGAGCTTTTGAATGATATTTTGCTATTGTCACGGTCAAACCGAGAGCCATACTTTTTTATATATTTGATAGGCTTTTGGGTATACATCAGCATTTGTAGCCGCTTTGAAGTGAAGTTAGTAATAAGAGGCAAGTTACTTCAAATAAAAATGTTTTGTCTCATCATGGTTTTTTTTTATTTTGGGGGATAACACAACTTTTTTGAACCCATATTTCCAGTTTTTCTCCCTTTGAAGTACTAATTAAAAATAAGGGCAACAAAAAAGAGAATAACTCTTATGTCTAAGCCCCGTCGACAACGGGGGATCCAAACTACGCTTTCTGCAAGCTGTGGGAACGCAAAGTAATATAAAGATTATCTTGTCACAAACAAGTAAAGCGATAGAACAAATAGCCCCACTGAACTTGCGCTTTATTATGAAATATAGTTTTGCTGATCGTTCTCACGCTATCAGAACCTGAGCAGGTTCACCTCTCGCGAGTTATGCATATCGCAAGTGTCTGCGAAGCTCACTTTTTGCCCTGCTTGACATTAAACTCTTGCTCAGTCCAATTGTCGTCATTACTGTCAAACTCTACCGGCCACGAAACACTCGACAATACAACTTCATGTTCTCCTTGACCACGTTAGGGCAACGTGTGAGCACGTAAAATTAGATGCGCAATGAAATCAACATTGCCAGTTAAAGTCACGACCGCCGCTATGCAGGTTTTCTTTGTCAGTGCTACTTGCTCATATAGTAGATGTCTTATCATGACAGATAATTGCTTTCGCTACAACTAGTGTAAAACTTCACCATTCCTTCCTAAATGGAATTGAGAGAAGCACGAAAGCTTTCTAAAATCGAAACTGCGTCAAAACTGCGGCAAAACCAAGTGCGTCCAATCTCCGCTGAATGGGCGTCCAATCGATCTTCAATCCTTCAAAGAGTCCAATCGCAAACGAAGGACGAACCCATGCGACGATTATTCGCACATTAACTGAACGCATCTTTATGGAGTACAGAATGCCGTATAGGTCAGTTTCAGCAAGAAAGTCCAAGAGCTGCCTGTAAAGAGGACCATGCGTCCACCGATGAATATCGGGTGGGCGGCCTGGTCGGTGTCCTGGGGCCACCATGTGCCGGATTCGGGCTGGTTGGAGTCCTGGACATGTCCCCAGGAGGTGGTCTAATGTCGCCTCCGCAGCGGAAACAGGGCCGTAGGGGCAGGTTGTATAGGTAGCGGTTTTTTTTTTTTCGCAATTCCTCTGATGCCCCGGGGCAAAATGGCGCAATAAAAAAAAAAACTGAACGCATCTACGTACGCTCCAAATGTATACTGATACGTGGTTTAAGAGATAAAGGTGTACTATTGCACTCCTTTTTCATGATATATGTGCTTATTGCCTTATCTAGAACCGTTCCTTTATCGCGATTTTCAAGTAATCGCATTGACACAATGGCTACCCGGTTTCATGCACGCGCCGTGTATTCAGATATCTTATCAGAGCTTTTCAGTCGACCGAGTGGACTATGGGAAAATGCTTTGGTTTTTCGACAGAACTCCATTTGTCCCACTAAGAACGCTTTCGCTTTAATAATACCAGAGTCCTTCAATGCTTTGAAGGACTCTGATAATGCTGTTCGTTATTAGGTTCGACAGATCTCATAGGACCGGCGCCCTCATTGCACTGTCCTTGTATCCTTGAAATTATGCCCTGTCATCTTTCCCCTTCCACGAACAAGAGCCAGAGTGGGTGGATGGTGTCAGATGAGGATCGGAGTCCTTTTTTCCACCCTATACATCCACCAGTATTGTAACGAACACACTCCTAAACAACCTTGCCCTTCTCCTTCTTCGCAGGAGCTGCCGGGACTCCACCAGCAAACCCGTGTACGCTACTACATTAAGAGCTTTTTTATGGCTTCAAAAGAACAGGGAATTTGCCGTGACAAATTTGTGGCTTCCGGAGTGTTTAAAGATGTTCGCAGTCGTCTCGGCGTAAACAAGCACCGGATGTGAAAAACGGCATATAAACCTTAGGGTACTACCGCAAGGGTTGTTACCTGTCATTTATCAACGGTGAAGTGCTAAGTGTTTCCGATGAGATTCATTAGGCTGCAAAAGCGTGAGGTTTTTGTTATAACTTTTTTCCCGGTAGCCTGTTTCATAAGCAGCCGCCCCGACTGCAGTGAGCCGTAAATCTTGTCTTGTTTTTTTTTTTTTTTAACAGGCTGCAGAGCCTCGCATTAACAAAGAATTACGAAAACAAAAGACGACCGGAGCTATGAAGCCTTTGTGCCTGGTGACAAAGAATGATGAAAATTTTGTTGCGTAATCTTTTTTCTCCGGAAACAAGGCCCACTTCCAGCGCCCTTAGTTATTCTGCGAACATTTTGAAATCTTTCAACACCGCCCATCATGAGACCTTCAAGTGCCATTGTTGAGAGAAAACCGTTCGCATTTTATATATTAAGACATCTCTTTCTCTTCGTTTTTGTCCCACTTTTTTAATTTTTACCACTGTATAGAAAGGGTACAGCTTCATCGGAAAAGCTTTATAAGGGCCTCGCGAACACTACGCCGTGCTCTACTGTTTGTGAAAATAAGAAGCTCTTGCCGTGCGACATTTTCAAGGCTTGCCTTGACGTCCGCAGGTATTGCTTTCTTTCTGGTGAGCTATTCCTTTTTTTATATAAAGCAGGGGTGAGAAACCAAGTGTTTCTTTTGATAAGCAACAATACCACACGTTTTGACTCCCGAGGCACGACTTCCGATATGTCAATACTGCCTATGGAAGCTAATTTTGATATTTTTTTGCATATATTGTTTTAGTATATTGCCTTTACGTAATTTTTTCTGAAAAGAGCATGCTTGAAGAAGTCGCGAACGCAGTTTTTCAGGAGCATCAGACCCACGCTCGCACAAAATTAAGAACATGTCAGGAGAGAAAGGAGAGGCTTTTTTAAATCACAACAAAATAAAAGACGTAGACTTTAACTGAATTCAATCTAATCGGCGTACCCTACGTAACCTTTTGATTGCTTTCATTCTTAATTTTCTTGTTGGGCACTGACGAAATGGCTGATAGTCGTCATGACACCAGCTATCAAAGCCCGCGAAAGCTTGGTAAATTCCTTGAGACAGGCAAATATTTTCGGTAGTCATTTTTTTAATAATCGCCAATCAGTAATCTGCTTCGTTTCACTTCGCCCTCTCATCCACCACCCTCCCTCCTGTGTGCGCGAAGAGGTAGAAGTCTTTGAAGACACAACTGGACCGTGAGGGCTGAACAACGTTTATTTTGCAAAACGTAACCTACCTTCCAAAAATGCTATAAATGAGGCGTCCTTTCTAAACCAGGAACCACACATGGATGTTTAACTGACTTGGTTGAGGAAGCCTAAGGTCCCTAAACAATCATGCCTTCCTTTGCAACCCTGGTGGCGCGCACAGGAACGTTGGAAAGATAGATTCGAAATCCCAAACCGTGCTCAGCCTTCCAGTTACTCCAGGTACTTCACAATTTTTGGCATTTCCATTTGTTTTCTCGTTACAGTGAAGGAAGCTTTGTTTACTGCAGCCTTCAAAGGAAAAAAATATCGCAAGAAGTAACTACGCCTGTTACTATGTTATATCTGAAAAAAAAAAAACAGTTGCGTGCTGTAATACTGTCTGCGCTTTACCAATTGAGACAGCTGTAGCAAAAAGAAAAAAACATCTCTGAAGCTCGTCGTCCTCCTCTCTGTTCGTGGGCCTATTTTCTTTGTCTCTCTGTTTATATTCCCACACCTCTAAGGCGAGCCTTCATTGCGACTGCGACGAAAACGACGGCGACGAGGCAAAGCATATACACGCCGCAGGTCACGTCATGCTATCAATGAGATAGCGCGAGCAGCGCGGGACGTCGTCCTGGTTGCACGCTCCTGCACACGTATATATATATATATATATATATATATATATATATATATATATATATATATATATATATATATATATATATATATATATATATATATATATATATATATATATATATATATATATAGACCAGAGACGTACGACGAGGCGCTCTTAGATTTGCGCTCCGGAGGCTGCTACGGGCACGATGGTGAGAGAGGCTCGCTCGCTCTCGCAGGCTTGTGCAAGAAATGGAGTTTTTTCTCCCGGCGACGACGTGTGTAGAAATGCAAGCAGGGGCTGGAATAGCTCAACAGCGCGTACGCAACGGCATGAATCCGCCCTTCCCAACAACACTGTTTTATTTTTTTCCCCCATAAGATGTGATTGCTTTTGGTGAACCGTACGGAGAAGACAGCCACAGCCAAACACGAGGGGAATCTGAGCATTGGCCGTCCCAATGTTGACCCTGTGCTTCACCTTTTTTGACCGGCGGGTGCCAAATAGCGAGGTCTTCACGAAAACCTTTTTCCTTATTCTTGCGTTAGCCGCTCGGGAAAACTTGAATGGGGTCAACGCATTAAGAATTTAACTTTTTCTACTGCTTCTTTTTATATATTTTATTTACACTAGCCCTATGTTGTAGCGGTCATACTTTTGAGCGCGATAAAGGGCCAAAGCTAGCACGCGATAGTATACCAGTAACCAGCAGAGCATGCGTGCATTCCGGAAGGCTACGAGAATCATTAGCGTCTGCTCTGTTCTCTGTTCGCCTTCCGTGATTATGTCGTGCTTGGAGTACACGACGTGAGGAAAACAAGCTAATTAACAGCTTGTGGGGGTGCCCATTCCAGGTGGCACCGAAGAGAGGCGAGGAAGTGGCAGCACGGCCAAAGTTCGTGATGTAGAAGAGTCGAATATTTTGTGTCGGCTGTCAGAGCCGGGACCCCGTCATTCTTAATCTGGGGCGCAGCTGATGTCTGCAGAAATGTTGAGGTATGCATAGTACACTACCTACATACATACATACATACATACATACATACATACATACATACATACATACATACATACATACATACATACATACATACATACATACATACATACATACATACATACATACATACATACATACATACATACATACATACATACAACGCAGTTCCATCAATTCTAATTTAGCCGCTGTTTTTAATCTGTCGATCAACCAACCAACCAAAAATTGCAAACAATAATCAAGTAGGCTCCGGTTACGTAATTATTGCTAATTAAAAGTTTCGTAATTTACTGTGATCATCAAGTAACTGTTCTCAATCGCTATAACTGGTCAAAGAATACAAGGGTGCAGAAAATTCCCGAGCACATTCTTATGCGGTGAGAACGCGAAAGCGCTTCTTTCGGCTAGGTTGCTGTTCCGCAGGAGGCTCACCTCTGCTGCTCCACGGCTTCAGGTGGTTGCTGCGGCGCAGTAATGCGTTCGCTGTGTGTTGCTGCGATGCGCCAGCTGGCTGTGCGCTGTCGCCAACCTAGCCAGGAATAGTACGGGGGAAGCTAAGCAATTCTTGTGTTGCGTAAAAGTGAGATCATGGCTCTCTCGCATATAATGTAGACGCGCGCCACTCTAAAAAAACGCATCAAACGCATATGATGCGTTTCTATACCGCGGGTATAAACTTCGCACTTTAGGCCAGCTTGCGCCATCTAGTAAATACCCCATGAGGCAGCGCCGAACCACGGGTACAACACCACGTTATTAGCTTCAGGTGTAAAATGAAAGGGCGCTTCTTTTTCTGGCGTTTGGTCCTCGTCTTCGCGCCCTTTTGTTCCCATTTTAACTAACTCGAATGCCGTGTACAGCGCGCGAGCGCACACTACGGCGTATTACAACTTCGTGCTGATGTTATCCTCACCCCTAGCGGCATACGCGAATGGTCAAAGCTTTCAGCTCCTGCTTGCAGAACGTCTGCTGTGGCAGAGCCTTACGATTCGGGGAATCGAGGTGGCACTGCGAGAAAAGCAACAACAAACCTCACCTCGCCGAGAGTGTGTTTGTTGTTGCTTTTCTCCACAAATTCCTCCTCCCTCTTTTTTTCGGCGGCGTTGGATGACAAGCTTATAAATATGTGCAGAGAAATACGAAATGTTGTCTTGATAAAGGTCCGCATCCGACCGAAACGCCGACAAATGCCCGCCGGGTGGAATCCTGACCCACGACCTCCATAATAAGCGTCTGGTGTGATCACCACTATGCTAACAGCGGGGCTGTTTCCCCTCCCCTTTCTCGGGTATTTATGTCAAGGTATTTAGTCTCCTGCGCTTGCGGGTGGAAGCCAATATGGTCTATAATGATAAGTATAATATTGCCGCGAACCATACATTGGGTTTGTTTATTTGTGTTTTGCTTTTACCGCCCGGCTACGCCCGTCTGTGTTATCTCTGCGCCAAGGGAAGCGCGTGTTCCATTCTTTCTTTCTGTGCCGCATGTGTTATCTGTTGTGATAGGGAGAGCATTCCGATCTAACGTGAACAGCCCAGAATAATCTTCTTGGATCTACTATGTTCTCGATGCGAATCGACGTTTCGAGAACCACGCGCGCCAAAAGATAAAAAGCCTGCAGTGCGGACGCCGGGGCATTCGATTCGACGACACTCGCCTGTGCAAGTCACTTTGTTGACCACTGCTTTGCCGCCTCTGTATTCTTTTGAGTTGTTAGGGAAGCACAAGTTCGCTCCAATAAACGTGTTTCTCATTCAAGACAACTGCATCGTCCTTGTCTTCGTGACATCTGGTGGAGGTGCTGGGTACGCACCCTTCATGCCCACTACAACCTCGGGAAGCCGCCAAGCCAGTCCAACAAGAGCCAGCCCCCGCCTGCAAGATTTACCACCCGAGTTCGGTTTGATGCCAGAAGGGCCCAAGAAAAGGAACGCTGCAACCAACACCATGGTGCAAGAAACAACGTCGCCAATCGTCCTGCAGCAGCCCCGGGAACCGCCATCGTTCCGGGGAGCCCCCGCTGAAGACCCCGAAGAATGATTGGAGAAGCTGGAGCGCGTCCGCATCTTCAACAGGTGGGACGACGAAGAAACTTTCCGGCATGTCTTCTTTTACTTAGAAGATGCTGCTCGAACTTGGTTCGAGAACCATGAGAGTTCTTTGACCGACTGGACTCATTTCAAAAGGGAGTTCCTGAAGACATTCACTACCATTGTGAGAAAAGAGCGAGCTGCGCTTTTGCTTGAAACTCGGACACAACACCCCAACGAAGGGGTCGTGATCTTCGTTGAGGAGATGAAGCAATTATTTCGCCGCGCGGACCCCGAAATGACGGAAGAAAAGAAGTTACGCTTCTTGATGCGCGGTGTGAAGGAGGAGCTCTTTGCTGGACTTGTCCGCAACCCGCAAAAAACCATCGCTGAATTCGTGACCGAAGCCAGCACGATTGAGAAGGCTCTCGAAATGCGTGCTAAGCAGTATGACCGGAACTTTGTTGGCGCGGCCAGTGCGAACTACATCGACAACATGCGGATTCCGGCTGATAGCCTACGCGAGACCATCCGCGCAGTAGTGAGAGAGGAGCTGCGGAAATTTTTCCCGACGACGCCGCAACCCCAAGTCGCTTGCCTAACTGACGTGATCCGGGAAGAAGTTCAAAACGCTTTGGGAACTTCTGTGGCATCCGAAGTACACTGCGAGCCTCAAGCTATGACGTACTCCGCGGCTGTTCACCGACCCCGCCCTGCTCCAACACGTCGTCAAGAGGCACCTCGTCAAGAGGCCAAGCCCTACCGCCGCCCACTGTCGCCCGCCCGACCCCCGGTAGCACAAACCCAGACGCCGAGGAAGACTGACGTATGGCGAACACCGGATAATCGTCCTCTGTGCTACCACTGCGGAGAGGCCGACCACATCTACCGTCGCTGCCCATACAAGAGACTCGGACTACGTGGTTTCTCCGTCGACGCACCACGCCCCCGACCCGGCCAGCACCCATCTGAGATTGAAGAATACCTGTCGAACACCAGCCGTGGACCAGCCCGTTTCAACCGTTTGCCGTCGCCCTACCCGTACAAGTCGCCGGACCGCCGTAGCAGTGCTGACTTCGCACGTGGAAGGTCTCCCAGCCCACGTAGGGGAAACTAAAGGCGGCAACTTCTGGAGGTGAAGTTGCTCTACGGCGAAAAACTGGAAACCCTCCAACGACGCAAGGACGCGCTGAAGACAGTGATTCACGACATGCCCTCATCCCGACGACCCGACCTAACCCTGACGAGACTCCCGAACACGAAGACAGCTACACGGCGCGACGCGTACCCGACCTGACCGAGACGTCCGTTGAGAAGACGACGACAACGACGATGCACAGTGCCCGACCATCAACACGTACAAGCAGAGATACGACGCCCCGACGAACCCGGAACTCGAGGAAGACTGCATCTGACGTCAAGGTGTCCATCGACGGCTTTGACGTAGTCGCCCTCGTAGACACGGGAGCTGACTATTCGGTAATGAGCGGACCATTTGCGTTTAAACTGAAGAAAGTTATGACCAGATGGGACGGTCCGCACATACGCACAGCAGGAGGCCACCTCGTGACGCCAAGTGGAACGTGCACATCGCGCGTCACCATAGACGGCACAACGTACCCTGCGGCGTTCGTCGTTCTTCCTAACTGCTCCCGCGACGTGATTCTCGGAATGGACTTTTTGACGGACAACGGCGCAATAATTGATCTGCAGACCAAGTCGATAACATTTTCCTCCGATCACTCCACGACGCCGCAGCCGAACCCCGATCACCGTGCTGCTTTCAGGATCGCCGACGATCACATCACCCTGCCACCCCGCGCAAGCTTGATGATCGCCGTCTACTGTGAGGATGCTGCTTCTGACATCGACGCTATCGTAGAGAGTGATCGAAGGTTGCTTCTCGACCGCGGTGTCTCCGTCGCAAGAGGCATTGCGCACTTTAAGCAACGCCAATCTCACGTTTTGGTCACTAATTTCACCGAAGAGTACCAGCATTTAAACAAGGGAGCTGCAATTGCGTTCCTCGAAGAAACGCAAGAAGCAAGTGATGTGATCGCAGTCGCCGACTTTGAACGCACACCCGTAGAAACCTTCAAGCTCCCGCAGCGATTCGACGTGAATCCGGCGCTACCGCAAGAACAACGGAAAAAATTATTGGCTTTGCTGCGTCGCTATAGCGAATGTTTTTCGTCGAGCGCAAAACTACGTCAGACCCCTCTAGCGAAGCACCGAATAATAACCGAAGATGGAGCCCGACCTACCCGACAGTCACCGTACCGCGTCTCTTCACACGAACGGGAAGCCATCCGGACTCAAGTCGACGACATGCTGAGCGATGACATTATACAGCCATCGAAAAGCCCCTGGGCTGCGCCCGTCGTACTCGTAAAGAAAAAAGACGGCACATTAAGGTTTTGCGTTGACTACCGGCGACTGAACAAAATCACGAAAAAGGACGTGTACCCCCTCCCCCGAATCGACGACGCCCTCGACCACCTCTGCCACGCGAAGTACTTCTCATCGATGGACCTGAAGACCGGCTACTGGCAAATTGAAGTGGACGAGAGAGACCGAGAGAAGACTGCATTTATAACCCCAGACGGCCTATACGAGTTCAAGGTGATGCCGTTTGGGCTGTGCACAGCACCAGCGACGTTTCAAAGAGTCATGAACACTGTGCTAGCTGGCCTTAAGTGGCACCCCTGCCTCGTATACCTCGACGACGTAGTGGTATTCGCCCGGACTTTCGACGAACACCTTGCAAGGTTGGAGTCTGTACTCGAGGCCATTCGTACGTCAGGGTTGACGCTGAAGCCTGAAAAGTGCCGTTTCGCATACGGGGAACTCAAGTTCTTGGGCCACGTCGTCAACGCCGCGGGAGTCCTACCTGACCCGGCAAAAACTTCAGCCATTGCGAACTTCCCAAGGCCGAAAGACAAGAAGGGCGTGCGAAGATTTCTCGGGCTGTGCGCATACTACCGGCGCTTCGTCGCAAACTTCGCACGCATTGCAGAGCCACTCATGCGCTTGACGAAAGATAGCACCCCTTTCAGCTGGGAAAACGACCAAGAAAAAGCATTCGGCGAGCTGCAAAAACGCCTGCAAAGCCCGCCCGTGCTCGCTCATTTCGACGAAAATGCCGAAACGGAAATGCACACGGACGCCAGTGATATAGGCTTGGGTGCCGTCCTTGTCCAAAAGCAAAGCGGCTGCGAAAGGGTAATCGCCTATGCCAGCCGTGGTCTGTCGAAGGAGGAGAAAAACTATTCTGCCTCTGAGAAAGAGTGCCTGGCTATTATATGGGCGATTTCAAAATTTCGCCCATACGTGTATGGAAGGCCATTCAAGGTTCTAACAGACCACCATGCGCTGTGTTGGCTCGCCAATTTGAAGGACCCCTCTGGCCGTCTTGGGCGGTGGAGCTTGCACCTGCAGGAGTTCGACGTTACAGTCGTTTATAAATCCGGTAGGAAACACTCCGACGCCGACTGCCTGTCCCGCGCCCCCGTCCCGCGCCCCGACCCGCGCCCCGCGGGACGGGGCGCGGCCCGCGGCCCGCGCGGCCCGCGCCCCGCACCACCACAAGACTCTGATGAAGACAGCGCGTTCTTCGGGATCGTGACGGAGAGCGACCTAGCCGCCCAGCAGCGTGCCGACCCCGACTTACGCGTCATAATCGAGTACCTCGAGGGATGCAACGTTGCCGTTCCTAGGACCTTCAAACGCAGCTTACCAGCATTCAGGCTGAGAAACTCCGTCCTTGTGAAGAAGAATTTCAGCCCCGGAACAAGAGCGAATTACCTTCTCGTCATCCCCGCGGACCTTCGTGACGAAATTTTGGAAGCGTGCCACGACGACCCGTCTTCCGGACATCTGGGCACAGCCCGAACTATTGGAAAAATCAAGGCGAGGTACTACTGGCCCGGCCTTACCTCTGACGTCACCCACTACATCCGGAGCTGCCGTGACTGCCAGCGACGAAAAACGCCGCCGACAAGACCCGCCGGACTTCTGCAACCGATCGCCGTCCCATCGAGACCATTTCAACAGATTGGAATGGACCTTTTAGGCCCGTTCCCTACGTCACGATTGTTGGAACTTTGTTGTTAGAGGAAAAAGAAGTGACTTTGAATGGTGGCGCTGGGCCTGCATTGCATGCTTGGGGTATGGGCCCGGCTCGTGCACTTCGTCATCGTCCTCTTCATGTTCGGTCATGGAGGCGGACTGAGGGTGGTCTGCGAGACGCTCAATAAAGCCGCCTGTTGTCCTTGAAGGGCGCCGTCTTCTTGTCAACGATCACAGAACAAGTGGATTGTCGTAGCGACAGACTACATGACGCGCTACGCAGAGACCGCCGCTCTTCCGAGGGGGACTGCACAAGAAGTGGCGAAGTTCTTTATAAGCCAAGTTGTGCTGCGACATGGAGCCCCGGAAGTCCTAATCACAGACAGCGGAACGGCATTTACTGCGGAGCTGATGCAAGGAGTATTACGCTACAGCAACACGGATCACCGAAGAACGACGGCGTACCACCCCCAAACGAACGGACTAACAGAACGTCTGAACAAGACAATCGCAGATATGCTGTCAATGTACGTTGACGTTGAACATAAGACTTGGGACGAAGTGCTCCCGTATGTCACGTTTGCGTACAACACGGCTATCCAGGAGACGACACAGCTGACGCCGTTCGAGCTTGTCTACGGTAGAAGGCCGACTACGATGCTCGACGCCATGCTTCCGCACGTAGAAGACGACGACCTCAACGCCGACGTCCACGGATATCTTCAACGTGCGGAGGAGGCCCGCCAGCTCGCTCGAGTTCGTATAACGGACCATCAGCTGGTGGATGCGGGCCGCTACAACCTCCGACGCCGAGACGCCGAGTACCAACCAGGGGATCGTGTGTGGGTTTGGACTCCCATCCGACGACGCGGACTCAGTGAGAAGCTCCTGCGACGGTATTTCGGACCCTACCAGATTCTACGACGTGTTGGCCAACTTACCTACGAAGTGATCCCCGATGGTGACTCCGGCACATCACGACGACGCACGCGGCCTGAAGTCGTCCACGTGGTTCGCTTAAAACCTTTCTACGGACGATGACGAACTTTTATTTTCATTTGTTCGGACTGTCGCTTATGGTAGCATCGGGTCGATGCACTCTTAGAGGGGGGGGTAATGCCGCGAACCATACATTGGGTTTGTTTATTTGTGTTTTGTTTTTACCGCCCGGCTGCGCCGGTCTGTGTTATCTCTGCGCCAAGGGAAGCGCGTGTTCCATTCTTTCTTTCTGTGCCCCATGTGTTATCTGTTGTGATAAGGAGAGCATTCCGATCTAACGTGAACAGCCCAGAATAATCTTCTTGGATCTACTATGTTCTCGATGCGAATCGACGTTTCGAGAACCACGCGCGCCAAAAGATAAAAAGCCTGCAGTGCGGACGCCGGGGCATTCGATTCGACGACACTCGCCTGTGCAAGTCACTTTTTGGACCGCTGCTTCGCCGCCTCTGTATTCTTTTGAGTTGTTAGGGGAGCACAAGTTCGCTCCAATAAACGTGTTTCTCATTCAAGACAACTGCATCGTCCTTGTCTTCGTGACAATATGGGGTGGCTGATGGTTGTGGATGTTTGATTTCATTCTCACTTTGAAATAAACAAAGAGATCTATGAACTGCGGAATTTTAAACCTTTAAACAGGTTTTTTTTAGAACCGCAGAGCTTTTGTTGCCAAACTGCTTCGGCGCCCATGCATTCAAGTGCTTGACGCTAACAAATCCAAGTGGCCTTCACTTACCTCAACCATTTCTTCCCAATGCTGAGGTTACGCGTATCAGTATAGTAACGAATTTGAACTTGTGCCATCTCTTCTTTTTTAATGCGTTGTGTCGTACCCCAGGTTGTTTAGCAAAAAAAAAGAATCATCGGGAACTTAGGTCAGCTCCCATGGCCTAAAGGCGAAACCCTAGCAATTATATAAGACTTCTGTACTGCATCCTCGCGTTTGCTTCTCCTTCATCTCTTTCTTCGCCTTTTGGCGCGAATTACTGCTACAGGCGGACTGAGCGCACTTCACGGTGCAGCTTCCCGGCAGTCAGGGCTCTCCCCCGAGTGCACACGTTCTACTCACGTGCCGCTACGCGCACCTGTGACGGCGCACGCATCAAACTAATTCTTGTTCTGTTCTGGCAGGGTGACGGTGACTGGCAAAGTAGGCCAGTGCTTTTCGTGGATTTTGAAAGTTGGGTTTTCCTCGGAGTATTTCAGTGGTGTACCGCGGAAGCATTGTACAAAGTTGCGATTAATGTGTGTCTAACTGTTCATCTTTATCGTCAGTTGTATGAAGTAGGTCCAGGGAAAGATGTTCAAAAAAGAGTGGAACGAATGCCAGTACGTTGATTAGTTAAATTCCTCTTCTTCAAACTACATAGCAGAACGCTCCCAGTAAAACCCTGGCTTCAGGAAAAAGGACTATATGTATACACCCATGGACACTTAACTGCCGCTTATGTAAGAAATTGAAACAATTGAGCACATCTTTATGGACTGTTGGAATGCGGTGTGCACAGGGATATCCTCCAACGAATTTTGAAAACAGACCTACCATTAAAACCTTGTGGCATTCGCGTTTTGCCAGCAAACAATGATGGGGGCGCGCCCAGTCTGTTCATGGCGCTTAGCCTGCATTCCATGGAGAAAACTCGCATGGCAGGAGAAAAATGCCGACGAGGATGCTCGCACAGTGCGAGAGTACTCCATTGAAGGTGTTGCTTATATAAGAGAAGTGTATAAAGTCATGCCGGAAGAACCTGAGAGATTACCTATTCTGGATCTACTAGCGCAGTTTAAGATGTTTCAAGTCACCTCCTTCAGCCGGCTGGTGGCCGGAGCTATTAATTTGTGTACGGTACAATGCGTTTTGTGTTGTCGCCAAGCAAGCAATAAAAAAAAGCCAGGTTAGCGCTGTGGATAGAGCACATGACTGCTGCTCTTGCCACCCGTATTTAAATGCCGCACGAGTCCGATTTATTTTCTGTTTGCTGCGGTGGCTGTGTTGGTAACATTCGTGTCCACGCCGACAACTACGACTATGGTCACTTTTCACGTTTCTCCTTAATAAACGCGCAGACTGTACCATTTCAACTACAGATTTGGCGGTTCTCTCCTTCATACATCGAGCAAGGTCGCTTGTGGCCGCCGCAGAGTATACTCTGCGCACTGACTCGATCGCTACTCGGCGCCTTCTTTCGTCCACCCTTTTGTTCCATCCCACAGAGGGACAAAAAGTCACGGCACTGCTCATAAACACGTTGCGATCACGTCTCTCTCTCCCATTAGGGGGTCCGCTACATGCACTGTGAAAAGACGTCGTTATATTGATCGTTCCCAGGGACCACCAGTCATAACACAAGAAACCAAGTAGCCGGATCAATGCGCCACGCATCATTAGGGTCTGGTCGTCTAATACGAGCGCGCAGCGTATATTTATCTACGCGCAACGTCAACCGGTCTGCCTTCATCCGGCCTGCAGTGTTCGCCATCTGTGCTTCCTTCGTTTCGTCTCTTTCTTATCTGCGCACTGCTTTTCTCTTTCCTTGGCCTCTTTCATTCTAGTCCTCGCATTGTTCAGTCTCGCCCGCCTGTTCGCTGCGCCCATTTGCGCGAGATGGCGCTCGTTGCTGAGTTTTTATGGGTAATAATTTCACGTGTGCAGCTGCTTCGTACACTGTACTCTACCAGCGCGATTTCGTTGCAAAACATCCCATATAAGAGGTAATTTCTTTAGTTATAGGGGTTGACATTCGCTGCCTCTTGCCCAACGCATCACTAACTCCAACTTTTCTGATGTCTTATTTTCCTCTTCAGCGTACTGCGTCTTTATTTCTATCGTTTTCACCACCGCCACAACCCTATTGATGTCCACTGCAAGATTATGGCGCCTCCGACCGACTTCCACAAGTTCCTACCTTTCGCTCTCCGAATCCTCTATTTTCGCCAAATTTCCCTATGTCATCCATCCATCGAACTATCCATCTTGTAGTCCCGTCACTAGGTGGTCCTTTCGTTATCTTGGAGGCCCACTGGAAGCTACATGGAAAGCGGGGGGGGGGGGGGGGGGCGTCTGCTGTCTGCCGGCTTGAGAGGAATATTGTAAGCTTAACTATAATAACGATGCGGCTCAGACTTGATGAGTATAAATGAAGGTCTATCTCTGTCTCATGTTTTCTTTTTCTCACTCTCACTTTCTCTCTCTCGAGCCTAAGAAAAATATGTTTAACTGGAACGGAAATTTGGGGCCTTACTAAACAAATGGAAAGCAAACTTCGATCAGCTCAACGGGCCGTGGAACGAATAATGGTAGCAGTAACACTTAGAGACAGAAACGCGATTCCTGTGTCAGAGAACAAACTCGAGTAGAAGATATCGTAGTACAAGTAAAGAAAATAAGGTGAACTTGGGCTGGCCATGCAGTAAGACGATCCGACAACCGGTGAACAATCAGGGTAAGAGAGTGGATTCCAAGAGGCGGCTCTAAAAGAATGGGAAGGCCAATAACTATACTATTTGAACAACGTTCGTTATTGCCCGCCGATTCTCATAAATACCTAGGTATTCACGTTTCAGCTAACTCAAATTGGACGCTCCACATCCAACGCATCATTAGCAAAGCTAACCACATGTTGGGTTATCTGCGCCGTAAGTTATCGAACTGCCCAACCTCACTGAAACTTTCGCTTTATAAAACACTAATCAGGTCAAAGCGCGAGTAGGCTACGCCAGTGTGAGAATTTCGGCCGTGATATTATAATTACTGCTCTTGAAATGGTACAAAATAACTCTGTTCGCTTCATTCGCTCCCATTATAACCGTACTTCAAGCGTCTCGTCCATGATATCCATTATCGGGCTTCCATCTTTAGCTTCCCATTGAACCACTTTTCGTATTACATTGTTTCACAAACTATACCTTCATTTGACCCTGCACAACGAACTCATTAATCAACCGCAATACATTTCTCGCCGAATCGATCACGCTCGCTATGTTGGTATCGAATGTAGCAGCATACGACATCTTTCCGAACCATTCATCCTGAAGACATCACGTGATTGGAACTTCCTTCCCCCAAATGTCGTGGCTATACATGATAATCGTCTATTGCACAATGCATTAGCCAGTATGGTATATTCAGGCTAATTTATATTTCGTTACCATAGTTACTATATTGTGATGTCTTTTTTGCTTTCTTTGTGTAACCCCCTCCCCTATGTAATGCCCCTTGGGGCCTTTAGGGTATGTAAATAAATACATAAATAAATAAATAAATAAATAAATAAATAAATAAATAAATAAATAAATAAATAAATAAATAAATAAATAAATAAATAACACGATGGAGGGACGCAATAGGAAAAATCGGTGGTGAACAGTGGATTCGAGGAGCGAAGGACAGGAGCGGTTGGAAGCAAATGGGAGAGGCCTTTGCGAGCTGAATTACATATTCCATCATTCGACTGTTGTTCGGCTTCACTATTACCGTGACCTCCATAAACGAGGCACGGTCGCACTGCGCCAACTCGGACCTGTTTATTTGAAGCGTCACCGACTTTTCTGGGCTACTAGAGAAGGGCGGGGGACAAATTCGATCAGCGCGGATTGCCTCCTCCACGGTCGCGAGTGCGTTGCGCAGACCTTCAGCGAGTCATGCAGGCGTGATTATAGCGTCGGCCCGTTAATTGGAAGGGCTTGGTCAATCCCCTTAAGGTCAACGTGCCAGAACCGGTCCGTAGTTCGCTCGAACAGCGGATCCCACGACGAGCTTGTTACCGGACTGCCTACTCCGCCATTTCCCTTGGTTGCGCACCCCGAGCCCCATATTCCGTTTCACCAACCTTGCGCAGCACTGTCGAAGCTGAGCTGCGTTTGAACACACTCAGAAGAACATTCTTTGGCGCGTACAACCTCCAATTTGGAAGGGGGGGGATTCAGTGTAGTTTGGTATGAATCAAAGCACGCAGTACATAATTCGGTTTACCGTGCAAGGACTAGGAGGGTCGACCGGAAAAAACTTGCGCCCTTATCTGAAGCCACTGAAGCTTGTTTGAGTAGTAGTAGTTTAGTAATATATCAAGTGGGATGTCGCGAGTCCGAGTTTGACAAAGCGACTGTTTGGGAAGGGATGGTTTAGAAGAGTTAAGTGTGGCTCACTTTGGACGCCTCACAGATGAAACTCAACAGTGAGATAAGCGCCTTTCACGGTTCGCGGCCGTACGCAGTCTTCGTAGGACACTACCGTCACGGGCCGATGCTCCTCGCGAATCGCCTTTGGATTCTCGCCCTCTCAAACTACTCTGAGGCAACCGCGAACGAACCCGGGATAACATATGATAGTGCAAGTGCCGAGAGGGAGAGCGTGAAAGATTGTACCAGAAAAACGAGGACGCGTGACGCTTCCGCAGTAAGAGGTCGCAGCGGAGGTCTCGAGCGCGGGTGGGCACACCGGTGTTTTAGAGCGGAAGCTCTACTACGCTACATCTTTCAAGGTCATTCATCGCGTCGCAATGACCTTCAGCCGTCGACACGCATGCTGCGCTTTTCTTTCTTATCGCTTCGCTTGCTCGGAGTTTCGCCGTTGCAGTGTCATGTGACTAGGCGAGGGTGAAACGGCCGCTACGCCTGCGCTTTATCGCCCAGCGGCGGCTGGGCCGTCTGTGAGTGTGTTTCAGCGCAAGCAAACGAACTACGTGGCTAGGCGAGTTTTAGTGACTTATAGACGAAAAAAATCACTGATTAAGCTTCAAGAACGAAAACTGGGACAAAACGATGCACGCAAATGAAAGCGCTGTTTTGCCGGCTGCTTTGCCTGCGCTTGGTTTTTCAGTCTCGGCATCGATGAAGCGCACGCTGGGCTATCTGTGTGCTCCATTCGATGTGTTCGAAAAAATAAATTCAATCATCCAGTAGAGATAGCTAGAAGGCCGGCTACGTAATTATCAGCAAGAGAAATTGCCACGAAACACTGTATGCATAGTCTTTGCTTTCAGTCGTGATAACCATGTTTAGCAGTATGAACATGACCGTTTTTAACACGAAAGTATTGTATACCGGGGTATGCAAACCTCACCGACGTCATACCCGTCACGGAAATGACACCACCAGAAAAAGATAATTGACGCGGTGGCGCTAGGACTCGAACTGGAGGTGTGAGACACTCTGCCGACTGAGCTATGAAGTCATGCCGGGGTAGCTGTACGAACGCTTCTTAAGTCCTCCCCTCTAACTTGTCCATTCAGATGGTTCTGCCGTCTAGGAGCGGTGAAGCGAAGTAGTGCGTCATGACGCTAATGAACGCCTATATTTGGCGCCTCGTTAGGGCAGCGTGTAGCTGCGGAAGCTGCTATGCACCCGTCCGCCGCCTATGTGAAACGCCGCTCAGCTTGTGGAACGCCGCGGCCGTGTTCTACAAGCTGAGCTCGTCGCAACGCAAGCGTCTCAGAACAGGACCAATATGGTCGCACCGTTGCCTAAGCGACTCGCCAGCAGGACGTCGCTCGCCAAGCAAACCCACAAGACAGCTTCAGAGCCGTAAGTCCCGCTCCTTTCGCTGTAGCGTACTGTGACTTCAAACGATTCGCCGACAGCCCGTTCGGTTTCGTTCGCATGGTTTGCGAGTGCCTGGGGTTTCAATCGGATTTACGCAATGCTCCGGTGCGTGTAGTCGAGTGTATAATGTTGATGCGTCTAACGGTGCCATACCGACGAAATGTAATAAATAGCGATGTGCGAGTTCATATCGATGCACAATAAACATTCCAATGCTCCCGTGAAGGCACATTTGGCTTCCGTATTTTACCGATTCCCATGAAAGAAGGATCATCCACATTTTTTGAGAATGTACACGTGTGCACGGCCTCCGCGATCTCCCAATGACGCGAGGGTCGGAAGAGGCACTGCAAACATAATGGGAAAAGACGAGAGCCACGCCAAAGAAACAGCACAGTGCACCCGCTTTAAAAAAAAAAAAAAGGAGCGAGATCCATTTTGGCGCAATGAGTGACGCGAACCAATCAAATTTGGCGTGCTTAATTACCTAGAACAAATACGCATCAGATTGTCCCGAGACCTTCTGGGCTAGTAGCTTTAAACATACCAAGCGGTCAGCGAATAAAATAACGTAATGGGTGCCAGCAGGCGTTATGCAACACTTGTAGCAAATATTCATGAAACGAAAAGCTGTACTGGAAGTTCCAGCAGACTGGTGGTTTGGGCGAGTTGGTACGTAGTGACGGGTCGAAGCGCAACACAAGCTGAGGGACAAAAAAAAACAAAGAAGACACACAGAGCGCTGGTCGCACTGTGTGTCTTCTTCTGTATTTTTGTCCTTTGTCTTGTGCTGCGCTTCGACCCTTCGGAAGTTCTACAAAGTAAAATCTAAGAACTGCGTTGTAAAAAAAAAAAAAAAAAACATCGGGGAAGCTTGAACTCACACGCAAGACTTGAATGGTGAAGCTGCTGTTGGTGATGATTGCCAGACACACAGTTAAGTTTCGGTATAATTGTTTATTTGCATAGTTGTGCTGCTAGTAATCGTCGTCATGTGCATCGAAGAGGTCGTCGTCTTCTTCGCTGCGAGTGGTGGATGCAAAGTCCTCTTCAGCATTGTAGACTTCCAGCAGCTCTTCGTCGAGGCAGCGGTGGCGGGTTCCGCAAGTCGCCTCGGGATGCATTGGCGCACTCGTGGCCATGTCTCCAATTATCCATAATGGCTTCAAGAGAATTCGGCGGCCGCGGGGACCTCTCCCAACCGGGTGTATTTTCGTCTTTAGCATTAGCTGTTTTTTTTTTGTTTACATGCGCGGTTATCGCTTGACGACAGCGCTGGAGTGTTCTTTTTTCTTTCTTTTTTGCTAAGACACTGCGCGAGCCGGGGACTCGGCGAGCGCCGTGAGACACGCGCTCACGAGCGCTCGGCATTTTCTTGGTATTTTTTTTCGGCAACGGAGAACTTGCGGCGTGTACAACAGCTCCGCTATTAAAAAGCTACTACAAGTTCTTCGGACAGTGCAAAAATTAAAAAAAATGTATATATGTACAAATAGAAAACAACCGGCATGTTGTGGATCCTTCATCATTTGCTAAATCATCTTCCCTCCTTCTTTCTTTTCCTTTTAACGGTTCGTTCATTGAGAATGTCGTTTTTTAAAGTTCGCGTTTCTCTTTTGCTCTTTACGATTTCAGTATGCTTAGGTGCGGGCCTATTGAAACACGCGTACAACTTTCCTGTTCCGCCTCCGGTACGGTTCATCCAGTCTTTGTAATTCATTCTCACGCTCCACTTCACTTCATGCATGCCAGCCGCATTTCTGTTCTCCGAGTTACCTTCTGCAGTGGAAGCCCGATTTTTTCTCCTCTGTTTTAATTCCTCCAGCTTGGCGATCTTTTATTTTCCCTTTCGGTGCAGCCCTGTGAAGAGCACGCGAGCTTGTGTGCCCGCGTTTCCGCGGCCTGTTTCGCCTTATCAGTTCTCGCGCAGTCTCTGGTCGCGCTCACGCTCTTTGACGCCGGCCTAGAAAAATGGTAATCGCCTCCCGCGCCAGATCAAACACAAGAGAGCGAGAATATCGCTATAGTGTTCCAGCAGCGATGGAGGTGGAAGACCGGCACCAAAGCGTAGCTCAGTGGGAGGCGGGATGGACGCCGAGAAAACGGATGAGCTGCCGCTCTCCTCTAGCGCCCCGTCTTCGGTTTCCTCAGAAGAACCCCCCGCGTGGTCTCCAGCGGCTGCTATTCAAACAACCGCCGCCAGGAACTTGAAAGGCGTTCCTCGGGCTTCGCTCGCTTCCTTCCGCATACCCCTCCTTCCTTCCTTCCTTCCTTCCTTCCGTCCTGTCTTTCTCTCCACAAGCGCGCCTTTCTTCGGGTCTTGGTGCTTCCCGTGTTCTTTGCGGGACGAAGAGAACGGATTCCAGCGAGATCTTAACGGACAACCACGCAACCATCTTTTTTTTTTATTTTACTCCCAAGATATACACGGCGGACTGTAGAAGTCGCGCATCGTTATTACGCAATGACGTTGTTAGGAGTTTAAATTCGTCCCGTTTAGGCGATAAAATGGCTGGAGAAGACAACCTCGGAGGAGAATCGGTCGGAGTGCAATAATGTAGAGATTTTTTGCGTACACTTTTCGCGAACGAAGTTTTATAAGTGGGGCGATTTCCAGCGAGCAGCCAACTGGCATTTGCTGTAGGGAGAAGGGAGCGGGAATCTACTGTATCTGGGCTGCATTGTTATGAATATTTGTATAATTCCGAACGTTGGGCGCTGCGCTTGAAAGATACTTGCTGCGTAATTTTTTTTCAATCACACGTGAGATTTAAATACGGTCAACGGATGCTAGAAAACGCATGAAACTTGTGCACTTATCCGCCAGGTTACTCTTTGTGCAGAGTCAGGTTGTGTCTAAGCAGGCGTGGAATATCAGTGAGCTGAGCGTCACTACTCGTTTAAACAATACATCTAATCGCGCTGCGAGTCAGCGTATGCACAATGAAGACCATATTCCGGCAGGTAGGACTTATTGAGCGTAATTTAATTCAAATAAAGAAGAGTGGGCGTAGTAATCAGTGTAAGCAGCGTAACGTAAGAAACAGTTCAACAGGGTTTAGTTTCCTACCGACAGCTCTGTACGTTTGAAAAAAAAATGTGTTGTGGTGGTGAAAGGAGCAAACACTGACGTTAACAGAGGTATAAGAGCAGAAAAAGGACCTCAAGAGAACGAACAGAGGGGTTAGTCACAAGACGAGAGTCATAAGATCTGACGTGCTAACCGGCAGGGTATGGAAATATAGGTCTTCCAACTAAACAGACACAATAATGACGGTTAAGTTGGGGGAAAGCAAAAAACAAAGCCATGTCCATAGGCGTGACTATACGGAAGAACAAAATAAACAGGTTATTTCGTTTTGATTTGTTTTCACAGCCGCCTCGGGTAATAAAAGTCTGAGGTGGCCGGGAAAAAAATCAAAACGAAATAACCTGTTTATTTTGTTCTTCCGCATAATGGCTAACACCCAGAACAAGCCCCTGGCTTTTTCTGGGTGTTACCATAACAGATGCTTTAGTTAAAGCTACATTTACTATGTATTCTTTTTTCAACCTGCACTAATATTGCCCAGAAACTATTCATTAGGCTCAAGTAATATGATCGTCGGAAACCAGCTACAGCGCGTACTCCACATTGTTACGGACTTGCACTGGGAAGTTCGATTGCGTGCGCGATAGGTTCAACGTCCACGAAGCTTCATGCAACCTCTGTTATAGCGTTCACTTTCACAGTATACTATCGTGCTTCGTCTGGACGTACGAACCGCATCCAAAGCATTACATACAACCCTGCCTTTCGACTGGCTTCATCGCTTGCTCAACTTCTTGTCCTCACTGTTCCAAGAACCTCAAGACGCCGTCACAATGCTCAACAGGGGGGGGGGGGGGGGGGGGGAAGGGGGGGGGCTGCTAGGCAGCAGCAGTCCGCCGTCAGATCGTTAGTTGATGTTTCTGGGCGTTTCTCAGAAGCCTTTATTTGGCGGCACGGTATTTTTTGTATGTTCCCTGTCGTTTTTTCGCTGGTTTGTGTTCATTTTTCTTTACTCCAGAGACAACGGACGACAGCACGTGGCGTCTCTTCAAGGCCAATTTACACCTACACGACACCTGTTTTCTGCCGTTCACCTATTTGTGCAGCGGCCCTCTGGGGGAATTCTATTGTCCTCCTGATCCCGCGAGTGGAACACAAAAGCGCTTCGGTTCGCTTCTGTTCCCGTGACGCCTCTCGGCTTTTCAAGGGTGACGAGCCGCTCTCGCTGCTCGCGCGTTCGCGTCTCCTGGGTGTTCGATGTTGCGAAGCAACCGCGTGCTTTCGAACCACACGGGCGCCGAACATCACCTACGCGTCCTTTATCTGTCGCGCGTTTTATCTACTGAGGGAGCAGAAGCCCCGTTTCGGAAGCGCGCCATGTTTTGGTGGCACTTTTCGTAACTCTGTTTTACGCAATTTTGAGTCAGTTAGCCTGCTATACTCGCGAACATGGTATATAAGGTACCGTTGCAGTCTGATTTTGTTTTTGTTTTTTTTGTTTAAGGTTGGGACAATTCTGTTTTAAGTCTTATAATGCTTCCCAAAGTTGGGTTGAGTTATTTCGGGTAATATAAAACTTTCTGTAAACTTTTCTTGCGTGCTCACGTTGTAACGAATCACATACTTTAGTGGCCTAAAAAAGCGCATTATCTCAAGTGAGTTAGTTACACCCATGCCACGCGTACACAAAAAATGAAAATAAGTGTTTAAGGCCTTAAGATACCGAATGACAATAATTAGGCGTGCCGTGCTACTCGCGAAAACGCAAATGCATTAAATGTGTTAGGCATGATGGTGATCATGACCAAAAAGAAAAATTGACTTTTATTTTAGCAGTCTTTAACGTAGAGAAAAACGTCTTACGAGGGTTAAAAATGTTTTTTGTGAAGAACACATTATGAGAAATAGTGTTTTCGTGAAAATGGTGTGAGCCGTTTCTAAAAGTGGTTAAGGAGCTGCCGTCGCGTGCCAGCGGTAGCCAAATCCGAAAATTTTAACAAGTCGAGTAACATGATGTTTTACCGTTTGCCGCTGTTTTAGTGAACTTCGTCTTCTTCAAAACTACGGCACCAAGAGTGTACAAAAAATCGTCTTATTTCGAAGTTTAGCTACGTTTCCGCGTCAACACTCTGGTGCTGAGAGTTTCGTTGGTTTCATTTGGTGCTCATCGCGTTCGAGAGTAGGCAGATTTAAGGCGTTCATGAAGGTGAATAGATTATGCGGAACTCCTTAAACCAAAAATGACATTATAGCGAATGACACTAGATTTTTTCGTGTAGCAGCAAATTAATGGTATTAAAACTTAAGGCCTTAAGCGCTTAATGTCATTATTCGTGTACGTGTGGCACGGGTATTCGCTTGGAATGTCACTTCATTTGTTATCCTCAAATGAATAAATAAATAAATAAATAAATAAATAAATAAATAAATAAATCTCTTATTAAGGCAGCTTTAGTTACGGTAAACAAGCACAGCCAAACGAAAACGTATGAAGCTCATCAGAAAATACAAAATCAAATAACCCCTTCTTTTTCTAAAGTTCGGAAGTTCACCTCATCAATTTTACCCGCAAGTTTTAGTTAGGCCCGCTAGTAAGATCGACCTATTCTAGTGCTTTTACTTCATATTTTATGCTGAAACCTCTAATATTTCTTCCCGGGCGGAAACACCAACTTAGGTATACGGAATAAAAATTCTGGAATATTTCACCACGTCGTTCTTATTTCAATTTCGGGCCTCACAGTAAAATTATTTTCAACAGTGTCAATTATTTAGGTAAAATCGAACCCAGAATTGAGCTATTGCACTTACGATTTCCAAGATGAACACTTGGTTTCAAATTAGGGCATTTGGAGAAGGGCATTGCAGATACGGTGAGGATAAGTGTTTGTGTTAAGGTGTGTTTGGGATATCAGGGCTATAGCATGGAATGCAGCTTAAGATGATCTGCTTGCTGGGGTAGTTGCACTTGCGGGTTCCAAGGCGAAATCCGTAGATATCTATGTTCGGGTTTCGCGCGACGTATAAAAAAAAAATTGCGAAGCTTGCACTAAGTCGCGCAAGGCTAGAGCCATAGCGATGCTGGAGGATTATTTTCTATGTAAGCACTGAGGGACACAGCACCACACATCTCATTAGGTATGAAACTGTTTATTTACATGTTCCGTCGTCGCTTTTCACCGTGGTAGTAGTAGTCATCGTCATATTCATCTATATCGTCGTCTGCCCCATGCATGATTGGCGGGCCCGGGTCGTCTTGTCCGCGGGCTTTCACATTTCTGTCAAAGTAGAACGCGCCAGCGTGCGCTAGAACCGGCGACAACCGGCTTCGCGAACTGGCGTCTGTAGCGCGATCTCTCTTATGCTCCCGAGGGAGGTGTGGACGCACGTGAACTATTTTCTTGGTATTTCTTGGAAGCGCCACGCGCAAGCCTGGACGACGCCTCACGCGCATGCGCACAAGTTCGGTAAACGGTGGAAGTAACGATGACATGGAGATTTCTGATAACACCGCACACATTACAGCCAGCAATAACAGCTCCGCGGTTCAAAATTCGTTGTGAGGTACACAGAATCGCACAGAAAATAGCGTGAGCCGGCAACCGCGCCCCGTGAAAGGGAAACAGCAGCGCTGGAGGAAGGTAGGCCGCTCGCAATACGAACCGCGTTGAGACGTAAAGCTACCGACGGTAATGAGCAGGTGGCTACTGGCGACGGATAGCGAGCGTAACGAGGTTCAGAGGGTGGTGTGAAAAGGCCTGGCCAAGGGGGAACAGGCGTGGCCACAATGTATAGCAGGAAGTTCAACAACAGATCAACAGAAGGTCCAACTCCTAGAAAGTTCTGCGCGTAGCCTGTATATTTTGACAAGTAATGTATGCATGTCAAGCTTTCGGTGAGCTGATGCAGCTTGGGATGTACGTTATTGGGGGTAATGATAAAGAACCTTTGCTAACGGGTGTTTCCATGAAGGTATGTTTTGCCTGCGATATGGGCTCTGTCATCAAGATTTGGTCACGGTTGTAGGTTTCATGGAGAGAGAGAGAGAGAGAGAGAGAGAGAGAGAGAGAGAGAGAGAGAGAGAGAGAGAGAGAGCGCTATTTAATGTGGGCTGCAGGTCAGCTCTGCTAGCGGCAGTGCTTGCTACGCCAGATGGGGATGATCACAATGCAGTGAGTCAATGTGAGAGATTTGGCAGCCAACAGTTAGAGAGAAAACAAAAGTTAGACAAAAATGACAGGCAGTTAAATGCAGGAAACAAAACAAAACAAAGTTGAATAAAAAAAGTTGAGCAAATGGTGCCGAGGAAACGCAGAGCGCCTAACAGCAAACAGGAGAAAAAAACGTACATCACGACGCAAACGCGTACAGGTGTAGCCATGCGCCAAATTCAAGAATTACAAATGGAATCTTAGAAAGGATTCGATTAGTAGTTGTTTCGTAAAAGCTTATTCCTTCAAAGTCAGAAATTAACACGTGGTGAGCGGCGTGAAATTCTCTGTGGCCTCGTTGGAGGCCATATCAGCTGTAACAGAGGAAACGACTTTCAATACACTAGTCTGTTCAAATATTTGAAGCGAAGAGCCAACAGGAGTAAACGTGGCAGAAAACGCTGGAAGAAAATTTGGAAGCCAGGGCGGCTGCCTAAGTTGGCTCCCAAGAAGCAAAGGGCGACGGCAAAAATAAAAAGGAGAAATAAACCGCAATGTTCGTGCGGCGTACATAAAAAAAGTTGTGATGTAAGTAAGCGCAATATATTATCCCCAGAGGAAGATATATGAAAAAGTCCAATTCGGGACGCACGAGTTGGGCGACTCTACTAAATTGCCCTCAGCGGGGAAATCTCTGGCTGCGCGGTATAAAGGGCACGCGCTGACTAAGGCGAACTTGGCCCCGGGCCAAAGAGCGACGGCAAAGCAGGGAATAAGATATAGCAAAGCGGGCGCTGCTGTCAAAGGCGGCTGATGGTAGGCGAGTCGGCCTCTGCGCCGCCGAGACGCCGCCGGGTCGGGCACGTGCCACGTAAGCGCAACATCCCGAATCGTTTTCAAAGGGAATCCCGTGTCGGTAATTAGCGTGCACGACAGGAGTTCAACTTCTATCGTCAAGTGAACCTGCACCGATTGTGTAGTTTCAACTCGCATGTTCGTGACGCAAGAACAATGGCTAACGTTGAGGGTATAAAAGGCAGACATTTGAAATCGTAGCGCACTCTCGCTGAATATTTAAATTGAGTCCTCATTATACTAGCACAAGACGTCTGGTATGCTCCTAGCTCGTGCGAAAAACTTGTTTGTGCGTGAAAAGATCTCGGAGCGCCCCTGACTTCATCCTTTTACCGTCCCAGATACCCTTCGCGATGGCCCTGTGTGGAAGACTATGAAGCATAGCGGTACTAAGAACCAGTCGGGATTGCTGGTTCATGTCAAACGTTTACAGCGTGACACACGAAGGACGAAGAAGAATGTTACACCACAGGCGCTGACTTTCAACACAAGTCTGCGCTGTAAACATTTAAGCACAGCGGGCTGAAGATAAATTCGTCCGAGTACGTTTAGCTGACACGCTTATTGCTGTGTTGTTTCGCACCTCACAAACGACTTCACAGCTGATTTTGTGAAGCGGGAAATGTGAAAGTTTGCCGCTTTATCTTTGGGGGAAACAACATCTTTCAGGCCCGGGATAGGATAAAGCGACTTACAAAAAGACAGTTCTTTTTATATAAAGCAAAAAAAAATTGTTGAGGTCAAGTCCCCCTTCCAAAGTCGTTTCCAACACCCCCTCACCGCTAAGGGCAATTAATGGGGCTTTTCTTTGTATCGTCTTGCGTGAGCTGTTTTCACGCTTCTTTCCGTTTTCGTTTTTCAATTTTAAGGGTACTGTTTCACCCTAACGTGAATTAGGGCACAAAGGGGGCAATTAGCACTGCGAGAACGATCCACAGCACGTTACCCGACATCCCCAATCGGAATGCACGAACCCGGTTATAAGCTCAGGAATTCCGGGAGCTATTAGACAAGCCGTAAACGAACCCGCGGCGGGACCGGACGAGTGAAAAATAGAAGTTCGAACGCAGCGAAGGCCCATCTGCGCAGCAGCGTGAACTACCGTTTCGGTGAGAGCGCCGCGTTTTACTGCCCCGCTCAATGACTCTGCCACTCATGTTTTACGGCTCCCAGTTTTAAACTGCCCCCCTACGCATCTAAGGAGAAAGCGGGGTCTCATTGATACCCAAGCTCGACGAGGGTCGAGAGGGCGTCAGAAATAACGTCGTCGATCAGGGAGGCTCGGACTGGAAAAAGAAAGGTAGGGGCGGCGAGCGTATGCTAAAACGGAAGGGGGAAAGGAGGGCCGCATGTGTAGCGACACACTTTGCTAGCGCCCTTTCATCAAAGGCACTGAGGGAAGGGGGAATGCGACGGGAAACTGTTTTCTGGCCACTGTTCCATGCTGGGCTGAAGGTGGACCACGAAAGAGGTAGGGAAGGAAGGGAAACTTCCCCGACCTTCATGGGGACCTTTATTCCCCAGCGTGGGAGGATGGGCTCGTGATCGGAAACGGAAGGCCCTGGAAAGGAAGGGGAAACGCGCAATTTCCACCTCATTGTCCTTGCAGAGCAATAAACCCTTGGCTTCATAAGAAAGGATGACGACGCCGTCGATGCAAGAGGGGCCGAGGCTGGGGAAGGGGCAGAAGCGGGAGGTCGAGTTTGAGAGGTCGGAAAAAATAGAGGAGGGAAGGTCAGACGCAGACACGCTAGGAATATCTTCATCCCTGTCGTGGGCGTGTTGCCCTTGGGCCGGGACGTAAACAATCACTTGGACTCTGTCTCTAAGCGAACGGCTGTAACGACATCGTTAAACAGGTGAACGACACAGCAAAACAGATTCCAAAGAAAGCGCTGGCTCGCTCGCCAAGCAGTGGGCTTTGAAGCGTCCAGTCATCCGGAAACAGTCTCGTGTAGTTAGAGTGTGCGCTGTCAAATATTCCTACGAAAGCTGGTTCAGTGTGCACAAAAAGAAGAACGCGGCATCGGGTTTGTTGTCTTATAGAGAGTGTAAGTGGTAATGTCCAGGCTAAAAAGTAACAGAATATAACTTCGTGACGGCGAAATCTACCGTGTAGATAGCGCAAATGACACAAAAATATCAAGCAAACAAAAACCTAACAAACAAACAAAAATTGGCTCCAATCCACGCTGTGAAGGTGGTTGGACTGCGAAGCTGTAAACGACACCCGCAACGATAACGAATGCAACCTCACTTGAATTCACGCACGTGGCTCTACAAAGAGTGAAACCAGAGACTCTCACAGCCGGTACCTGGGATTCCCCGCGACGGCGTCCCGAACACCGCAGCGTTGGCAGAAATAAAATTGAGAGCAGCGTCTTTCGAAGGGCGTGGAGGAGGGTGGCACGCGCGGCTATGGCGTCATGATGATGATGATGATGATTGCTATTGGTTTCCCCTTTGAAGCGGCGTGATGACGTGTCATCTTGCCAAAAAGGACTAATATACCCATGTTTTACTCTCTTGGTTTAATACCAGCGCTGCTTAGGGCAGGCACAAAATACTTTTTTTTCCTGTTGCAGGTGGTAACTGTCTTAGGCAATATTCCCCTTTGTGCTTTTCGTCCACCAGCATTCTAATCTTCTTTTCGTCCCCTCGACAGCCTTGGAGTTAACTTCCTCTGTAATAACCTTAAATCCTAGGGCTTCTGGAAGCCGAATATTGCCTTAATGTAGATTTGGATGGATATCCTCGCATTCTAACACTATGTGCCGCATAGTTTCTGTTTCTTTTCCGCAGACCACGCATACCCCATCATTTTGTGAATACTTCCCCACAAAACTCTTAGTTCGCAGGCAACCTGCTCTAACCTCAAAAAGAAAAGCAATGCCATGGGAATTATCGTAGAAATTTTCCTTTCTGATGTTCAATTTCTCAGACCTCTACATCTCTAACGACGTTTTAGCTTCCATTTTTTTTTCCCTCCATTTATTCGTTTCAATCTGCCTTGCCTCTTTTTTGGTTACCTTGGCTATTTGGGATTCTCCACTGTTCTTTCCGTATTTCATCTCTCTCACTGCCTCCCTCTCACTCTTGTTTTACGTATCCCCTCCAAAAAGCGTCCTCGCCCTCCTCAGACGCTGAATATAAACCACCGTCTGTCTCCCCATCTCCCCATGTGGGCGTAGCTTAGTCGGCAAGACGACAGGCTCCGCTTCTCCATTTCGGCCCAGGCTGGATCCTTGGCGGTGCCAGTAGTTTGTGTTGCCCGTAGTAGCCTAAAATATTGTTCTATGTAGCCAGTAGTAGCCTGGGAGTTTTCTGTTGACGCGGACACGAAAATTTCCTTGTGTGGTTAAAGGTATACTGCTTCGACGTGAAAATTCACGGGAAAACACTCACACCTTCTAGCATGTGTTCTAGCACCATGTGTTTTTTTTATGCTCCGAGTACGGTCACATGAATCGGCCATGAACGCCTCCTCCTCGTGAGTGGGCAGGTGAAATTGTGGGCAGGTAGGCAGGTATAACGGGGTCGTAACCAGTGGGATGAGTCACGAGGGGGGGGGGGGACTGTTTTGCCGTCTCAGCAAACCGGATTTTGGTACCACCATGTCGGCGCCGGACTTTTGTATTACAGGCCATGTCAGGCTGTCGCCTTAGCAGTGCCAAAATATGCCCCCGTTTTGTCAACCGGAAAAACACCAAAAAAATAACAAGGCTAAAACTGCCGCCTTCTGAACCAAGGCGCTACAGAGCTTTCAACTTCAAAAAAAAAAAAAAAAGAAAGAAAAGCAAGGGCCGCCATCTGAAGGAGGGAAAGTAAGGGGGACGTCCATGCCAGAGGACAATGACCGCCCCGCTGTAATGGAAATTCTTTCCAGCAAGGTACCAGCATGTGAATGGGGTAATATATTAGCTGACAGGCTTTTCCAGAAAACAGTCTGCCGCTGGGACATTGATTAAGTTTTTCTTTGTCTTGAGTGGATGAAAACAGCCGTCTCCGACTCGTTACGGCCGCACCTCTGGAGCACAATTTAAAAGTAGTTTCCCTCCTGACGACCGCCTTTTTGCAGTGCGTTTGCATCTAGTGCAGTGTTTGCACAGATTGCTTTATGAAGCATTTAAGAGGAGGAATTCGTAAACTTTGGCCGAACACGGAAGTTGCTATTATTTTAGGCATGTTTATCACCCTCATGGAAGGGAAGGAAATTTTGCATTGTCATTCTTTTTGCAGTAAAGAGAGCCCCTCCCGCCAGGATTTCTTTTGTTTTTGCAAAGGCGAAAGTAGGTCGTGTGAGGTCACCTGCAGATGTTTCACTTATTCCTAAAGAAAGGGACTGCGAAGTTACGCTTTAACCAATTGTGCAATACAACATTTCAATACTTGAGGCCAATGATTGTCTTGAGCTGGCTGAAGAGCCGATCTAAGTTTTCTAGTTAGGTCTTTAGTATGGCGTCAATCTTCTGCGACGCAAATCAGCACACGCAGGACGCTCTGGTCGTACGTAGTCACAGAGGTACTTGACTGCTCGTTAAGTTAAAAGTGCTACTCGTTTCAAATGTTGCCAAAATGTTAACGAGCTTGTTTTATTTATGTCCAGGCTGCTGCCCAGCCTGCCATCTTTGAATTTCAGCATATGTTATGTTCCTTGCTCCACATTTATGGTTTCTACCTAGAGAAGCTCTGCTGTTAGTTGCGATAACCTCTGCAGCGTTCATTACACCCATCTCTCTCTCTCCCACTCTCTCTCTCTCTCTCTCTCTCTCTCTCTCTCTCTCTCTCTCTCTCTCTCTCTCTCTCTCTCTCTCTCTCTCTCTCTCTACCTCTCTCTCTCTCTCTCTCCTTTTCTCTCTCTCTCTTTCTATCTCTCTACCTCTCATTCTTTTTCATTTGTAAAAAAATGACGAATTTTGCGTGTGCGCCTAATGATTTGTACCCGAAGTTTGTTATCTGTACTATGATGGTTCGTATGAACATACGTTCAATGATTTAGACTACACAGCACTGCTTGCGTGTTGAAAGCGGAATTGCGGTACGATGTTCTAACTATAAAGCAGGAAATGAAACCAATGGCATGTTTTTCTGATTTGTCAAGAAGAAATTCGCACTGTTAGCGTAGATGTAATCCTACGACTATTAAACAACTAAAATACGTGCTGCATGATAAGAATCATACACAGAGATTGAGAGAGAAGACAAAGAGCAGAAACAACGGGAAAATTAAAAGAGTGAGAGATCAGAGCGAGTGTTTAATAATGAAAATAGCCTTCGTTTGGTAGATCTTCATTGTTGGACTGCACACACACTTTTCTCAACACGGTTGGTTACCCCCATATGGCTGTTATAAAAAATGCTCACCGAAAACCCACTTGCAATCGGATTCCCATTTGGCAGAGGTTTTGTGCATGTGCGTGTGCCTGTGCGTGTGCGTGTTCGTGTGCGTGTGTGTGCGTGAGTGTGTTTGTGTGCGCGTGTGTGTACATGTGTGTGTGCGTGTGCGTGTGCGCGCTTGTGTGCGTAAGAGTGTGCGTGCATGTGTATGTGAGCGTGTACGTGTATGTGCGTGTGCGCGTGCGCACGTGTGTGTATATGCGTGTGCGCGTGTGTGTGCATGTGTGTGTGCAGCATGGTTGGAACCGGGCTAATGGGTGTGACATTGTTGGAAGCGATGTGCGCTAAGAGACACCGGGAGCTTGCGTAGAGCAAAGCAACATTACAAACATCAAGGGGATGCACTTCACTGTATTTACCGTGTGCACTGGCTAACGCGATAAGCTACTCAGCACGAGGTCGCGTGTTCCACTTCCGGCCGCAATGACTATTTTTCTAATAGGGGCGAACAACCAAAGCGCTTGCGTGTCCCGATTTCCGCTCAAGTTGAGCATCTTCAGGCGGTATACATTAATCTGTGTAGCCCTAGTAATCCAAATGTACCTTCGGGCCGTAAAATCTCAATCTCAACTGGATTTCGCGTGTCTTAGCGCACTTTGCTCCAAGTAAGTGTTGGTGCGGTGGTTATGATACAAATGTAAAGTGAAAAGCAGTACGACCGCCATAGCAGCAGTTTTCTATTGTGCTGAACTCAGCCGGAAAATTCGTGTCGCCCTCCCTTCGCCACCCGGCCCGTGGTGAATTAAGCCTTCGCATCGCTCGGATATTAAGGGTTAAAAAGTTTCTGTTTGGAAATAGCGTGACCCCCGCTTTCTCCATTTCGTTTTCCCCCGCGCATTTGTTCGTTTTGTTCATTCTCCCTGGTTCCCATTTCCTTATTAGCGTTTCGCGAAGCCGCGCCAGAAGGGCGTCTCGCCAGGAGTGCACATGCACTTCCCCGGATGTTGGAAGCCCGGTGAAGGGGCGACACGAGCAGGACGAAACGGCCCGTGGCTCCTGTGCCTTAATTAAAATGGGACTCGGCCGATCCGCTGCCCACGCTGCCGCAGAACCGGTGACAGGCGCCTTGCTCCCAATAGATTTCAAACTTGGTTTAAACCCGCTGACAGCGCGTCCGCTCCCCCTCCGCCTCGCACTTCGTCCCCGCGGTGATCGCACACACATACACACACACCAGCGACCCTGCCGCACCCCCTTCCCTTTATTTACGCAGTACTCGTGCCGTCCGACCGAGGCGATGGAAAAGCACTTTGCACCGAGGCGGCCCTGCAGCGCAAAGCGAATCTGCCGGAGTCACCGCGTGGCGCTGTTCTTACTCCTTCGCCCCCGCCGCTTGCGTTTTAGTTCTATTCCGCTGCCCCCTTCGCTGTGCACTCTTGCTGGGATTGGTCGTCTGCGGTAACCACAGCTTCTCAGAAGTGTTTCGCAAGGTTGCGATTTTCTCTGATGCTTTTCTTTTTCGGTTCGACTTTGTTGTCCCTTTTCTTTTTACCTCCGAAAAACTTTAGCACTGCCTCGAGATGTCGGAAGTTGTACGCGCGCAGACAAATACGAACAAACATCGAAGTGACTTCTCGCGGCCGGTTTTGTTGCGGAAGCTTTTTGGTCTTTGTAACTTCAGCTGAAGCACGCCCAACGTCTTTCAGGCAACCTTGCTTTTATTTATGATTTTCACTCGCTTTATCCTGCCTCTGAAGTTGAAATATAAAAAGAGGGTACCGCATCTGCAGACTTACAAGAAACACAAAGGCGAATATTGTATCCCAATGGCTTAGTTTTCTTTTGCTTTAAATAATGGTAGCGTTTAATCAGACTGTCCGAGCATCCTTACCCTCGAGTACTCTTTGTGTGTTTTTTCTTCTGTATTTTCTCAACGAGTCTCTGATTCCTAACCATATTATTCTGCAAAGCGTAGCCAGGGCATGAGGTTCCGGCAGCCTTGATGCAGAAAGGTAGCATTAGAGGGTATCCCGTCGGTCGACTGCTCATGACAGGCTGTAGACGCGCGAGCCATGGCCCGAGATTAAAAAGAAGGTTCCCTTCACCCTGTGTGGTCAGAGTGGCGCAGGCTACCACCCTAAAGCGCCAGAGATATTTGTGCTGAATATAAATGCCCCAGAAAGTGACGGAGAACACAGTCACCCAGGTAGGCTAATTGGTAAGGCATCCGAGATGTAATCGGAAGGCGGGGTTCGGTCCCCACTCTGGACGCGTGTTTTTTCTTTACTTTCTTTCGGATATCAAAAATTTTAAAATTGTGAACTTTACTACTCGTGGTGAAAAAAATCCCAAGACATTCCTTATGCCTCCGTTGGTGTTATGGACTGACGGCCTTTCCTTCTGTATTTCCTCAACGAGCCCCTTATCCCTAACAATTTATATATATATATATATATATATATATATATATATATATATATATATATATATATATATATATATATATATATAAATGACGAAAGCAAGTCTCTTTGCTGAAACGTTGGCAACAATCGTGCTTTTACCTTGTTCGAAGTTTTTCTTCTCTTCTTCTATATATATATATAGTATAAGTAAAGAGTCGGATACACAGCAAGAACAATAACAAACAATGTTTACTTACGTAGCGGCAACGGGACTTGCCTTCATCAGAGTAAAGTTACATGATTTTGCTGTCGCAAACATTTTGAACACATTTGTTATATAGGTTTGCATAAAACTGTGAGAAGGAGCGGAAAATGTTTCGGAAAAGGAGAGTGGGCATACAGTCAGGCTACGCCTATGTTACAACATCAACAAACAAACAAACAAAAAAAAGGGGGGGGGGGGAGCGAGAGAGAGAAAAAGGGGTCGTGTTAACAATGCAGCGTTCAAGGTTGCACCATGAAGGGTCAACGTATGCCGCGCGGGCTGCAAGTTCAGACAATGGGGGAAACTGCATGGTGCAACCTTGAACGCTGCATTGTTAACACGACCCCTTTTTCTCTCTCTCGCTCCCCCCCCCCTTTTTTTTGTTTGTTTGTTTGTTGATGTTGTAACATAGGCGTAGCCTGACTGTATGCCCACTCTCCTTTTCCGAAACATTTTCCGCTCCTTCTCACAGTTTTATGCAAACCTATATAACAAATGTGTTCAAAATGTTTGCGACAGCAAAATCATGTAACTTTACTCTGATGAAGGCAAGTCCCGTTGCCGCTACGTAAGTAAACATTGTTTGTTATTGTTCTTGCCGTGTATCCGACTCTTTACTTATACTATTTCTCTATTTCTGCGCCCTTTGTGAGTTTATCTTACTCTAGATTATATATATATATATATATATATATATATATATATATATATATATATATATATATATATATATATATATATATATATAAACGGTACAGTCTCACAGACAAAAATGTTTGCTAATGTTTCGGCTGTAGGGCCAGCATTCGTCGATGTAACAAGCACTGAATATCATGGCATAATCTTAAGTTGCGAGTTGAGAGAATGTACGCTACAATGCGCCCTACTCACGAGTGACCGTGCGTAATTAATCACAAAACAATAAAAATGGGAAAAGTGTACCAGAGAAGGCGGTACACTGCCATCCCTTATTTTGGGGAGTTTAGGACTCCCCAAAAACACGGATGGCCATGTAACGCCTTCTCAGGCTCACCTTCGCGCTAAGGAAGTGTTGTTGCGGTGGTTCGCACCCCATCCTACTCACATTTACATACATAGGCGTAGGAATGTAGCACATGTAACGCAATGCCTTTGCCACAGAGCCTTGAGCGGAGTTAGGCAATCCAAAACTGCCCGAGGTATACAGTCACTCACACATATCCGGTGGGACACAAGTCAACAGCCCGGATCGTGCGCTCTGTGGATGGGCTATGCTTAGATCTTTTTTTATGTATTTATGCAATTACCCTGAAGCCCTCATGACATTATTGAGGGCAGTGGGTACATACATGTACTGCGTACAATTAAAATTACAACGACAGGAAAATGGCAATCAGGTGGCGTCGCTTGACACGGGGTTCAACTAAAAGCTGCATACAAATAAAATTAGTGACGTCATATTTAAATAAAACAGTATCTTTTACACCAACATTGTCACAAGGAAGACGATTTCAACATGAATAAGTATTTTGTACAAATGAGTACTGAAAAACTTGGTGTGCGCTGATGAAATCCCTACTTTGTGACGATGAACAATACGAGTGGAAACGTAAGTTAATGTGAACATTATTCTATTTCTGACTGACGCTTTGTTGTAATAAGTTTTATGAAATTGACGCAGCCGAAACACTTTCCTACAGAGGGACAGTAGGGGTAATGATAATGTTGTTTTCATTGATGTGATGCTGGATGGCTGCGTTTCAATGTTTGTATTATCTTGCTACGACTTGAGCCCGCAAGACCTTCAGGTTGTTCGAACAAAACAAAATTGGCAGACCAGGACAGTTTCTCTTCCCCCTCTCACTACCGTTTTTTGCGCACTTTAACGGCGACCGGGTGGAGTTTACCACTTCCAGGCGGTCAAATCCACCCGAGCGCAGTTATTCGCGTCGCTCGAGCCGACAGGGCGATACAACCCCTTCTGCTTTTACTTCCATTTTTTGCACCTATTTCGCTTTTTTCTACACTACAGACGCTAAAAAACTTGCCGTGGTTTCCAAAGGTTCGCTCCACATGTATAGGTTCACCCGCTGGTGTCAACGGCCCGAGTCGCTCCATTCCCTTAGAAGTTTTTTCCAAGTAATTGCCTTCAAATCAGCACAATTTAGAGGGTCGGATTTGGTGTGATGTCTTCAGCCTTAACGTCCACGTAAGACTCGCTTCTCTGGCGTTCCGTCGCATTCGAAATAAGCGCGTGAAAAAGGGCGATGCTTCGTTCACGGCGGCTGGCGTCGTGTGGTTCGCTCCCAGCCTTACGACGCAGGTACCCAGGCTAAAGCCGGTGCATTAGCCTCACTATCCTGCTCGCCCCGAGCACAGCTTTTAGGGTACGCCCGACCATCTTTCAACGACTAAAAACGAAAACAAAAACAAAACGCGAACGGACGGCACGCTCGGCGCTCTTGGACGTCTCGCATCGAGCCCCGGCTCTCCATCGGTTCTCGCTTCTCGTCCTGCGCGGTGGGCTTTTCCTCGAGCACCGTGGCACGACCGGTATCGATGGAAGCCCATTCCGCGGCATTATCGCGTCCTGTTCTGCGGCTCGTCTCTCGGCGGCCGGCTGTGTTTGCTCGTACATCTGAGAGAGCGGCTCGTTCGCGCCTCTAGCGAGCCAGCGTGAGCTAACAGAAGGAGAATAGCATCTATCCTTGCCAGCCGATAAAAATCAGATTGGGCGACCCGCTCGTCCCGTGGACATAGTAGAAAAACAGAACGGGGTGCGCAGGGGGCGGCTCGTAGAAAAAAGGGAAGTACAACATGAGGGGATCGGGTTGTCAGTGTGCTCAGCTTTACGGAGCTTTCTCTTTGCTAATATTAAGGGATGTCTGTCGAGGTGGAGTTGATTTCGACTGAGCCGATCTGACTGAAGGCTTATCTTTTTTTACCGAAGTGGCATTCAAGCAAACATGACTCTCGGAGTGATTTCAGCTGAGTTTCTACTTTGATGCTTTCGTTTCGTACGCCCTTTACCGCAAGCGTTGCTTGAGTATTACATAACTCAGTTAGAGAAAACGCGCCGTTCGTTACCTCGTATGCTACTTTGATATTCGGAAAAGTCGACAGCTTGTTGAAATCAGCACCACTTCCTTCATTTCATTTCTCTGCAAAGAAATCTGTGAAGTTCAGGGTGGAGTTTGCAATATAATGAGAAGTGTTGCAACACCACTTACTTGTTGCGCATACTATACCGATTTCCAGCGAAAGTTTCGGGCTTATGGTTAGTAGTTGGGTCCAGTGTTTTTCCTGCAATTGTATAGGCAGCTACCACGAGGACAGTGCGGCCTACTACAGGTTTTCCTGCTCAATTTATTCCAACCGCTATACAATTTAATCCAGGCGCCAGCCAATTTATTCCAAGCCCCATCTAATTTAATCCCGACGTCATATAATTAAATTCAGGTGCCAGCGAATTTAATCCAAGTTGCAACCAGTTTAATCCCTTCGCCAACCAAATTAATCCCGCTACCAGAAGAATGTTCAGGAGTGTTTTGTGCGAAATTAGGCACGGCTTTGCGGACTTTGTTGCGCGTGGTGTGGTGAGAACATGGTGTTTCTTGATCCATTGTGTGCGAACTATCTTATGTGAATAGCCTAATGTACATTTAATATGAGGGCACAGACCACTGGTGCCGCGTGCTATGAGATGATCGTCTGCGAGAGCGCCGTCGATAACACGCGTCAGAAGTATCGTCTGCTCTTCGCGCAACAATGCCTTCAGAAGCTCCTGTGATAAAAACACATTACTTAAATGCCCTTGGTGGTCTGATTTTCAATTAATGAATACTTTTCGGCATCGTTAAGCATTATTTACAAATTTCGATATCGTCTGCGAGATGGTCAGAATTATCGCCTGCTCGCGACAGAAGTGTCGTCTGCTCACTTAACCATACGTTGGAAAATCTGCTGGCGTAACAATACGTGAGCAGACAGTAGTTATGACGATCTCGCAGACGATCGGCACACGGCACCAACGGGTCAAACGAGACCACTCTCCTAGTCTGCGGGTGTTAGTAAATGTTCATTAAGCTTCGCGCATACGATATATTGCACATAATGGATCAAAAAACACCACGTTTTCACCACAACACGCGCAACAAAGTCTGTAGTGCACCGCCTAATTTTGCACAAAACTCTCCTGAATATTCTTCTGGTAGCTAGATTAATTTGGTTTGCGAAGGGATTAAATTGGTTGGCACTCGAATTAAATTCCGTGGCACATGAATTAAATTACATGGCGTCTGGACTAAATTAAATGGCACTTGGATTAAACTCGCTGTCGCCTGGATTAAATTGTATGGCGATTGGATTAAATTGAGCGAGAAAACCTGCAGCCCTGCGTGACGTTATGACGGAATAAACCGAGATACATTTACCGTCTGCGGTATCTGAAGCTTTTAGCTTTAATGGACGAGTTTTCTTGCGGTTCATAGACAAACTTTTTCAAAGTAAGCTGCAAAGTGCTACAGTTGCATTGACGTCCATTGGTCCTGCGTTCCTTATTGCTGGTCGTTGGGAGAGAAGTTAAATAATTGCTACAGGATGTAAACTGAGCTTGTTGTTTCTGTTCTTGAGCGTTTTATTGTACCAGTCTCATTCACCTGTGCATGCTCCAGAAGCTTCTTAAAGACGCGTTTTACTATTTTGTTTGTTTATCTTAGAAATTCTACGAGTCAGCGCTAAGACTCATCATGGATATGTCACCTTCCCTGTTGTATTGCTTTCTGGGCTATCTCTGCCTGAAGCTGAGAGTAGAAACAACGAAAAAATATAAACAAAAACGTAGACATACGTCCTCGTCTAACTGACCTAAACATGGCCACGCACGAGAAATAAATAATAAATAAAAAGTTTTCTAACTATAGCTAGAAAGAAAGGAAGTTTTGTCGGGCAGTGAATGTCGGTTGTTCATTAGTTGAATTTCCATGACCGTTCTACGGTCTAGAACTTACAAAACTTAAATACGGAGCTATTACAAGCCCCCTACGCACGAAAGCAACTGGGGACGTGTCCTTGATCTAAAAAGCCATCTTTATCGACCGTCCGAAAGCAGTATTTTCGGCGCCGAACGCTGTTTTCTTCGGCTTGGTTTACGGCACCCGTCGTCCCATCGTTCTGCCTGCCGCCATTCGGCGCACGGCCACCAAGTATCGACATTGACATCGACCAACCTACTGGCTGGAAAGGTTGCGGGGGCAGCTCCGCCAGTGAAGGAAACAAAACACCGCATTATATTGTTTGCGAACATAATTTAGCGTCTGCACTACCAATTCCGTGGAGACATAACGCAGTCATCCGCTGAGCTCGCAATCAAGATATGTTAAAGTAGGCGCGTATTATGCAGTAAACACTGGTTGTAATGAAATCGCTTTATTCAAATTCCTCGCTTTGTTTTTTATTTCATACTCTCCATGGCAGTATATTGAGAGAAAATCATCTTCTCTTGTAACGAGGTATGGTTATAAAGAAGGCAGTTTTATACCCCGAGGACTGCAGTATGGGGTTTACATTGCTTCGAAAATTTCGCTGCTGTAGGAGGTCACTGTATTGTTATTTAGGGGCGGAAAAGAATAGCAGAAGAAAAAAAAAATGTAATTGACGTGATTTATTTTGCAATGAGCGCCGGCTGACCGCTGTCATCGAGCACATGAGCATCGAGCAACATGATGCAAAGTGTCCACCTCAGTTGCGACGGAGAATTTTGTGGGTGACGCGTAACATGCAGACATGTCGAGCAACATAGATAAAAATATACTTCAAGCAATAAAAGTACGTAGCGTGGTTTCAACCAGGTACATTATTATTCCTGTTTTAAGAGCGGAGCTGCTGCAAGTCCAGCCTTTTCGTTCTTCTGCTGTAGGTCGTGCGTCACGCGGTACTGGGAGCAGGTTTCCAGACCCCCTGGCGGGCTCTATAGGCGGGCGACGTGGTTCCCATACCCACCGATAGAGGGCGGTACATTCTCGCACGGCGGGTCCGTTTCCTTTGGGAGGGAGAAGAGTGGGAGCCTCGCGCCCATGACGTTTAGCTGCCGATCTTTTTGCGCGAACCGCATAATTTCCCAGGCGACGGCACTGCCGCTCCCTGGAGGGCACCCATTCACGTTCGAGCCGACACAACATAACCACAGCTCCGCGGTTACAGCAGACTTCACACTGGGTGGAACTCGGTTTAATTCTTTCACGGTCTCTCCGCTCAGTATCTCCGTTCGTCCGCTTGATCTTAAAAACCATTAATGTGGACTTCAAACGTATACTTCCCTCATGCGCATTCATGAAAGCGTATTATCTCTGTCGCGAACTTTCCGAGAGTCGGCGGGTAGTTGCTTTACGTGTATGTCACGGGCATTGGCCGCCTCTGCAATGAAACTGGGCGTGCTCAACCTACGTTGCCAGCCTTCCACCGGCCTTCCGTGGTAGGAAGGCCGCTAGCACTCAGCCAAATACAGCAAGGGATGGCGCCAAAGCGAGCACGGCCTCAAGGAAGTGTCAGAATCCGCATCATCGTTGCGTGACCACGGTGTCACTGTACGGTGTGCTCGTGGTGTATACAATAAATGTCTCCTTAGGAGGCTCCTAGTGCTAAACTGCACATGCATACAAGATTTCTTTGGTCCTAAACCATGAATGGCACGGGGAGGAAAGATTCTGAAACAAATTACGGTAAACAAACGTTATAATAAAGTTCGCGGGACGGCAAACTGACTTCGTTGTAAGTGGTACTGCAATAAAAGCGAGGATTATACAGCGAAGCTGGTTCAGCTTCTGTTCCATCCGTGCCTGGCGTAGCTCAAAACTCGACGCAGCAAAGTGAGAGGGTGAAATGCTAGGCTAAAAATGGCGAGGAGGCAAGGAGCCGACGAGCAGGTGTGGGGAGTGCGTGTCACGGCGCAGATGTTCGGGTGGGGAGGCACGCGTTGGGGATGGACTGCGCCTAGTGATGACGTAAGCTCTGGCGAGCAGGTTACCCCATACTTGATAAAGACGGTGTGTGCTCGGTGGCATCAGCGTTCGATCTATTGATAAGGTTGGCATACCTAAGAAAAACCAAGTTAAAGCTAGTGAATATCACCAGCTCTGTTGTTTCCTTGGTCTTCGCATCTGAATTGCGAAGGTGCCCGAATGTTTAGCTCTCCCGGCACTGCAGTTGAGTTCATAAAAACTTTGAATTGAGCTAGAGAGCGAATAAACCAATTCCACAACAAACGAAAGTTTACTGTACTCTCTTATACACTAGCGCAAATGCACAAGCATAGACAAACGATGCCCACACGCAGGTGCAAGAACCGGAACCCGGATGCTCCAAGGCTAAACTTCGGTCGAAGGAAGGTGTGATTTGTGCGTATTTAGAGAAACCTTTTGCCTCGCCTGAACATTGCAGCAGAACCGCACGTTAACTTGACGTACATAGGCACAAAACACGTAATCTCTGCCTTTGAATTCACACTTCCGTGTCCTTGCTGCCTGAGCTCATGACAACATTGTAGTTATCCAATCCTATCCATTAAAAGTAAAATATTCTCTCATACGGGTTGCGTGAGAGCTTCCTTCACCGAAAAAATTGCTTTTATCCTCGCTGTGAAGATAAGCCGGCCACATTTTTACGTAGAACGATTTCTTGTCACGCACACTATTTGCTCCTGTGGTGCGCTCTTCCGAAGTTTGCTACACTAAGTTAGGTTGATGAAGATGAAGTGGGTACACGAAAATGGCGCACGCACGTGTGTACAGGCGCGTGCACAAAACATCACGCTAATTTGATCAGCGCACGCGGCCTCCCGGAATGCCTGAGCTAAATTCGTGTTTGCAGGCGCCTTCTGTACTGGACGAATACTGATTTCCAGCGTTCGCCATCGAGATTGCAGTCATTGCAGGATTAAAAAAAAAACATCTGGCTGCAGCTAGCAAAACAATTCGAGTGAGACACTATGTTAGGTTGCGTCAATGCTGTGGACCTAAATATGAACAAAACGGTATAAAGAGACAGCAATGATAGAAACCCGAACACGTTTTGTATTTTCTTTATTTTATCCACACAAGATCCTCCGTACGCAAAACAGGCTATTTGATTGCCTTTTTTTTTGTTCGGCGCAGAACGTTGCTTTGCTGTCACTGATAGGCCGTGACTGATGACCTTTTTGTCTCTAGTTTCGGCTGCACTTTGCGGATGGTTATGGCTTATCTTACATCCGTAGTCCTGCGGGACCGGTTCGTTTAATGGGTCTCGGTTGACTTGTGCGCTAATGTATACCCAATATAATCTGCAGAAGCAAAGACTTTATTATTCATGCGAAACTGTGCCTTGCAAACCTATCAAGAATAATCTAGGAAAAGCTGCAACGTTTCAGACGTATGCGGTACAAACGAATGATATGATAATGATATGATTCGATCCTGTTAATAATGAGCCTCTTCAGTGAATCTGACATTTGTTCTACTGGGTAGGGTCGAGGCGATCCGCTGTAGACATTGATTCCATAAACGCTGGGGCGGCCACAGAAAAATATCTGGCGCTTTGACATGATCGTTTCGTTGGCTTTCTAGCTTCGGCTGACTGGATTAAAAATTCTTCATAAGCAGTCATTTCCTTGCGCGCAAAAACCCAGTGGAAGGGGAGGGAGGGTGGCAGGAAGGAATCTACAGTGAATTGAGGTAGTGAACGAAACTCTCTCGTGTATTGTGTAACAATAATTTCACTGGAATGGCAACCCTCACTGTAATCAGGCGGAATGATCATACGTGTGTATGCCCAAAGCCCAATTCAGTGTGTGCAGGGACTTTCGCTGCGACGTTAGGGAAACACTAACGTAAGGAAACACTAACGTAGGGAAACTCTGACACAGTGTAAGTGCATCGTCCATTTAGGGTCTTGATTCGGTTTACCAGAATGGGGCTTTCAAATTTGCAGTTTTCATTACAAGTTTGGTAACGTTTGCTCCGCCGGCACACTCGTAACTCCACAGCGCGTAATTTAACAAATTGCGAGCGGCGAAGTAAAGTTTGACATCCAGCTGACTGCAGCCACATGGCTACAAAGGAAAGCTATACAGCTTCCTCAGAAACTCCGCAATTGAAGAAAAATTCGTCCTGGTCCAGGAATTTTTCTTCAACTGAGGAGTTGCTGAGGAAGCTGTATAGCTTTCCTTTGTAGCCGTATGGCTGCATTAAGGTCGATGTCAAACTTTCCTTCGCAGAAACTCACTCCTGCTTGGGGATTTCCCCTAAATCAGGTCGATTCAATTGCGAGGCGGTTTTAATTGTATAAACTGCTCTTAAATCCACGACAAGTCGACAAGAACCGAAATACAATTATAAACAGGAATTCTGACAAAGGAAATGTGGTCATACCAGGAGGCAAACCAAAGTGATACCATGTCCGCTGTCCGCGAAGCAGTCGTTTGCTGTCCGACTGGAGTTTTCACTCAATCGTGGCTTTAAAAATACACTTCATCTAAGTCGAGAAATTCACAATTAAGTGAGGTGAATTCATTCTTGCACCGGGGGGTACAAGGATGAAGAAGCAGCAGAACTGCCCTTCGTCGGAGACCCGGCTGTGCTATAGGTGCCTAAATTCGTTGTTAGGATTATTTTTTACCCCTCCCAAATTAACATATTTGGCTTTCATACATGCGAAAATTTCTATATGGTATTTGTTCTTTGTGCGGATTGCGCACTGCGTGCCAAAACAACTTTTTTTTCTTTCGAATTGGCTGCCCGTGTTAGTGTCCTCCGCCGCTGTTAAACCCGTACCCCTAGAAATATGGAGAGAGAAAATTCTTTAATGAGAACGAAGAGGTCAGCCTTGCATAATGCTGGGCTTGTTACTTCAGATGGTTGGTGAACGGTTGATGAGGGTTCAATGCTAACATTAATAATACAAATAATAAAAAAAGAAAAAAAAAACTAAAGAAAATTCACCAAAAGGACACACGCACACACATAAAAAAACGACAGAGGCAGTCATAGGCTGGAGTCGAGTCCAGAGTGTCTAAGAAAACCCACAAGATCTTTGAGATCCCGCACCGCACTGTCTCTGCTGTTCCAGTGGCCTAAAAAGTCCTCCATGCTGAGAAGTCTCGCGCCGAGTTGAAATGTGGACAAACACAGAACAGGTGCTCAATGCCCTCTCGTACACCGCAAAGGGGACACAGACGTGATGCCACCATACCGATTTTGTTAAGAAAGCTTTTGGTACAGGCTACTTTTTGGTGCAGGCGATGTATAGCAGACTTTGTTAGCCTGGATAAACCGTGAGGCGTACGTAACGTACATTGCGGGTCGACAGGGTAAACGGGGGCGTGCTGCAGGTCCGGGTTCCGCCAGTGCTACAATTGCATACGCAATCCGAGAGTTGTGGCTATTCCGTTGACGTCATCCTTGGATAAAGAGAGTTGTGCTGTTGAACTCGTGGAATGGCCGTTCGAGGTGGCCCAGTGGTTAGGTCGCCGCTTTCACGGCGTTTAACGTCCCGGGTTCAATTCAAGGGACCCCCATAACCACATTTTATTCTTGAGGCTTCGAGGTTTTTTGGTGCGATGGACAAATAATGCTAGGACTAAACAGCTCTGCTGTTATAAAATGCGGCCACAACTTCGACAATTTAACTTCAGAATCACTTCAAGGCAGCAGCGGATTTTACTACTTGCAGGCGTCGCCTCACAGTTTGTCATCGCTCCCTTCTAGCTCACTTCTCTTGGCTGCCCGCTTTCCAGTCCATTGTTGGAACGGACGGTAGTCGGCGAACAATCGCGGAGACAGATAGTCGACCATGCGCACCCATTTTCCAGCGGGAGGCCGGCTTACAAATCGAGGTGTAAGGAACAATGCCTCGGGGCAAACTTTCACAGATGCAGCTCGGCAGGGATGGAAAATTTATTCCGGCACGACTGCATACCGCCGTCCTTGGGACATCGTATTTCGCCCAAGGCTTCTCAAACTTCTACTTCCTAGATGTCGCAATGGCCAGAAAGCGAAGAAAGCGATGCTCGCTTTTATCATGTAGAAAGCTTCGCCATACCTCTCAACCATAACCATAACTCTTCGTGACTCGCTTTTTTTTCCTTTTCCCTATTGGCATTTAAAAACGCCGGAGAGCTGTTTATTATTGTTGATAACGTATCGCATGTAAGTTCTCGCAACCCACGTGACTCTGTTTTCTTTTTTCATCTTTGCTGTGCTTGCAAAATATCTTTTGATGTTTTTAAGCTACTGGTCACTTCTTTTATTATTTTTTTACTGGCCTAAGGTGGCAAGTTCCACAAGATGGCTTGCTATCCAGAAGCGTAAACTTGCGCTGGCGTCGGAAATTGGTTTTCTTTTTCTTTTTTACTTCTTGAGGAGACTGGTGACAACCTTTTGTATTTGAGTTCTTGTGAGGGGGGAATTTTATAAATTTTGTGTTGGAATAGGTGACTGGTTGAACGATCTATTACACAGAATTGGAGTCAACGAATTACTAAACTGATAAACGTTCCCATTGAGTCACCAACTCTTTACCTGGGCATGTCCTGTTCCCAGAGGCCGAGTATTCCGTTCAAACGAGGCCTTCAAAACTCGGCTTACTGCTTGTACCTTGATTTGTTTTTTTTTTTTTGGTACGCTTCCGAAGGAAGTATATTTTATTGTTAGCACAGGAGATAAGTACTTAATGTAGACCTCGCCTTTAAAAACTAAGTGAAGGTTCAAAGTATCCATAGGGTCAGTGTAAAATTCAAATTTACCTGGTTTAGAGCAGTGAAGTTGCACCGGGGCTATGCGGTTCGGAGTATCAGATTACCTGGGTATCTTTAACGTGCGCCAAAATCTCGACCCCCGAGCGTTTTTCGTTTTCCGCCTCCATTAAAAAAAAAAAAGCGGCGGCTTCGTCCGGGATCGAACCCACGTTGTAATGCACAAACTAGAAAAGATAACATAAACAAGCCATTGAAAGCAAAGAAAGGATGGCACGTGACCACGACACGTCCTCTACAATAAAAAATGCGAGCCCTTGCTGTATTTACGACAGAGGAGCTCTTTTACTTGTTTTTCGAAGCCCGCCAGTGTCAAACGCCGCATTTCTCATGTAGGAAACGGGGAAAGGGGAGGTTCTTTGGATGCCTTATCATCCGGAAGACATTCTTATGTTTCTTTTTTTCTTCTCGATCGCTCTACTCTTCAAAAAGGCTGAATATATAGAGGGGAGCGAGGGACATTTCTTTCGTCCTTGCTTTTTTTTAATTTCTTGCGTGTGTCCAGCAGTGACGGATGGCGGCTGGTTGCGACGCGGGCATTTTCTTATCCGTAAAATTCAGCAACCGTCACGAATCCTTTGTTCGCCGCGTGAGGCTTTTCAATTATTGCGATGGATGGCCTGTCCAGCGCCCAACCACCACCAGTTTCCCGGCTGACGAGCGGTTATATTAGTAACAATTCTATCTGCGAGTCACGAATCAGAATAAGATAGGTCCTCCCATCACCCGGGGCTATTTGCCGGGCCAACAGATAGCTTCTAGTGCGCGCTACTCATTCGCGGTCCGGTAAATCAACATGCCCGCAGGCTAGTGCAAACATAGTATATTAGCACTGGAGTAGTACTTCGTTCTCATGAGTCGCTCAAGGCAAAACGCCCATTTTTGTATATAAGACTTTCCACATTGAACTCTGCTGAATAATGTGTATGTCGCAAGTTATAAATATCTCTTCGTCACTACACACAGACGTACGAAAAGCTTTAACAATGTCTCGCCACGGATGCCTTACTATCTAGGACAAAACCTTTGCTGCAAGCTTCGCATTATTTTGGAACACGTATAAGGAAATTATTGCTGTCAAATAAGCTTATCTGTGTGCTACTTTCGGCCAGTTTCGGAGACCTCCATAGAACGAACCTCGCTCGCTGATATGTTTCATTTGAACGAAGCACTCCGAAATGATTCGTAGAAGGTTCTTTAGGCTAACGCTAGTTTATTTCAGTCCAAAGAATGAAAAACAATATATTTCGATATTTCGTGAACATCTTGGCGGGCTGCGTGTCGTTTGCTCATTTACGTTAAGGAATGTTAACAAGCACAACAAGCCTACGTTCGCATTTTCTACATTTTAAGCGTTTTTTTTTAATACAACGCAAATTGTTCTCTTCATTTTAAAAGCGCTGCCATGGCTGGGTTTGAACACTAAAATTTAATTTGTTTTACATTTATAGCGCACACACCCAATGAATTAAACTTTCCTTTTCATATGAGCTGTTATCAATTCCGAATATCGATGGAGTATTACGCGCACACGATGAAAACGAACTGCAGTCGCACAGGTTTAAATGTAACTCCCTTTATCGTTATGTTTCTTTTTCTATTATGAGCTTGTCTTGGTGAAGCATACAGTCAAGCACAGCTTCACTGTATGCGCATACTCAAGTCCGTTCGAGTCGGGCGAGGAACCTGACTTGATCCAGGGAATCAGGCTTAATCCAGAGTGACGTCCAGGCGAGGAAGTTGGATTATAAGGAGACTAGATGCTTTCGTGGTCGGCGGAAATAGTGGAACTAAAAGCTATTGCTCAGAAAGATAAAAATATCATACATTGCTTTATTCTTCGAGGATCATTGCCGTATTCACTCAGATATAACCCTGCAAGGTATGTGGACCGGTGAACAAGGCTTAGTAATGAGTTACCGACAAGGAAGGAAGGTGCTGCACTATTTTAAACATCAGGTCTTCAGCACGCTTAGAAATATGATAACGAAGATTGTGTTTAATAACCAAGGGCTACTAGACCACAGAGCGCCAAACATAAAGTACGTTGTGTCTCATGTGAGTCGGATGGGCCGCAGTTTCGTTTAAAGGTGAATATCTAAAATTGGCGCATAGGGCCAAGTGATTAGCGAGTAAAAAAACAATATAGACAGTTTAAAGAGCATAGAGCATACAACGATTTCCGCTTCATATCAGGATGCCCGGATAGAACGTTTTGGCCAACATAACCAGAATGAGGCTCCTGAGTTCCACGAAAAGCCCTCACCGCTGTCCTCTTATTAAAAGGAAATATAACGCTTGAAATATTAATACCTGACTGAGAAGGGCAGCTAGGTATGTTTAAAGAAATGCCCGCTTTGCAGGATTTCCGTTTAGACGGATAAAAGTAAGGAAGTACAACCATATTATGAACAAAAATAATACTAAGCATACAAGTGGAAGAATAAGACAAGAGAAGAACGACACAAGAAAGTTCGGAGGTGACGCCTGTTTGTGTCGGAATGGGGACCAGAGTGACGTGTAGGATATGGATGAGAAAAGAGAATACTCGGGGAAAATCTTCGCAAAAGTTCTAGAACTAGCTGCAATAAAGAACTTAGCCCTCACGTGAGCAGAGGCGCGGGTGCCTAAGGTTTAGCAGCGTCTTGAAGACGTTACGGACTGAAAGGAGAACGCATTATTTAAAAGTTGAATGCGAACGTGGTAAGATACACAAAGACATTTTCCCCAAGAGCGGTGATTTCCAGACATGAGTGCACAGTCTCGCACTAATACAAAACACTAATGCATGGATCGACGATGGTTACAAGTTTCCACAGCCAGCCCGCATTATCCTCCTCCTCACTACGAAGACAAATGCAGCGCCCACTTACGAAAATGGCCTGCGCCTGGTGCGCACAATTTTGCAACAACCTGCAGACAAGCACGTACAATGGTGCAGGGAATTGATGGGAAGAGCACATTCTCTTCTCTCCTTTGAGATGGCGGGAAAAGTGCCCCGCTTAAGGACTTCATTAGTGACGAGTTCTATAGCGCCTCTGTCAGTTCGAGCATCCCTTATGCCAAATGATCGCTGCTTCCACGAAATCTCAGCGAGTGACGTCAATGGACGATAAGGAGCGTGATTACGGGCTATATATGTTCTATTTATCTGTTTGCGCTATGTAGCAATGAAACAAAAAAAAATATGACGAACTAACTCCGTAAAAGTGTCAGGAATTTTCAATCTGCACAGACCATTTATTAGATGCGACTGCATCTCATTCACGCGCCTTGTCCCTGCATCCGGCGTCGTCGGCGTCCGCCCCTCCCCCATTCTCCTCGCCGCGCCAGCTGCGCTCTCCGCCGCTCACCCCCTCTCCTCTCCGATAGCGAACACTCTCTCGCGAGGGGCATTGGATTGGATTCGATTGGCTTGGCTTGGCTTGGCTTGGCTTGGCTTGGATTGGATTGGATTGGATTGGATTGAATTGTATTGAATTAAAGTGGATTGCGTTGGATTGTGTTGCGTCATAGCCGCGGCGGACGCACTGGCGCCGGCGCGTCCCCTCACCGTTAAGCGGGCTACAAAACGCGGTGCCTGCGCCGCTCCGCTCCATCGTTCCAGCGCCGTTCCTCCGCTGTCCAACGCTGCAACGTGAACCCCCTATGCGTCGCATCTACACAGGGGTTCCCGCGAGGGGAGGTGGTAGTTTTTTTTTTTTGCAATAGTCGCTGACAGCACTAGGTTCGCGAGGCCGTTCGGTGGGGCAATGGTGGCCTCGAAGTTGTTAGCCTTGAATCTCTACTCTGAAAGTGAATTTCTGACTTCACGTTTATCCTAATTGGGCACGAAAATTGGGCATAGTCGTCGTCGATGCACGCGCGCACACACGCACGCACACAAACACAAGCACACAACTACGCGAACAGACAGATGGATGGACGGACAGTTCTGAATGCGTCAGGGTTGCAGTCGCCTTTGATGATAGGTGACACTCGGACGCAAAATATAGGTTCTAACGAGTAGAGAAACCACACCCGCGTATCAATACCGAAATGGCAAATGCACGTCGAGCACCAGACAGCGGGTCCCGTGGCTACCACCACGAGCAGCAACGGTCTTAAGAAGGCCTAATGCTTCGCTCGGAGCAGGTGATCACTGATTGATTGATTGATTGATTGTTGATTGATTGATTGATTGATTGATTGATTGATTGATTGATTGATTGATTGATTGATTGATTGATTGATTGATTGATTGATTGATTGATTGATTGATTGATTGATCGATCGATCGATCAATAAAAGTATATTTTTACATCGGGGTGATAATGCCTATCATCACACAAAAAAGGTACTGCAGCTGTGTTATATTTATCTTTAAGCACGGTTGTGTCTACTGCAGGACGAAGGCCTCTCGCAAAGATCGGCAGCCACGCCTATCGAGTCCCTGTAGGCCGATTGTGTGATTGTATAATCGTCGAGGGGATTTTCAGCAAATGTACTCAACCAGGATTGCAGAATCCTTGTCTGGTGAGGAAATGCCGTTTGTGTCCCAGGGAGCCTCCTAGTATAGTTGAACCAATCTAGTACAGCCTCCCGTGGCATACTGCTCTTGAAACTTAACGCTCCTTGTAGCGGCAGGCTCGAAGTAAATGTTTCCCGTTACAGGTGGTAGCTGTCCTACTTTAGATTCCCCTTTCTTCTTTTCCTCCACCAGCATTCCAATCTTCCTTTAGTTATGTGTAGAGCCTAGTAATCAACCTTCTCTGTTTTGCTTGCAGCATTTCTTTGGATCTCATCTTCAACATTTTTTGTTTGCTCTCTCGCTGCTATCCTCGCAAAGCCCAAAATTCACCCCACATTGCTGTAGAAATCCCCATCTGGCGCAGCGAGTCGTGCTGCCAGCAGGGCTGGCCTCACCAGCTCACATTAAAGAGCTCTCACTCACTCACTCACTCACTCACTCACTCACTCACTCACTCACTCACTCACTCACTCACTCACTCACTCACTCACTCACTCACTCACTCACTCACTCACTCACTCACTCACTCACTCACTCACTCACTCACTCACTCACTCACTCACTCACTCACTCACTCACTCACTCACTCACTCACTCACTCACTCACTCACTCACTCACTCACTCACTCACTCACTCACTCACTCACTCTAACTCTCGCTCTCGCTCTCTGCGTGAACGAAGCCTATTTTTCCCCAAAGCTAAGGCTTCACAGCTTTCGTTGTGGAAATATGCACCTACATACTTGTAGATTCAGCAACAAGCGCAGTACGAGCAGAAATTAAGAAAGCTAGACCAGTGGAATATCACCCCTTTCGTTCATGAAAGTAAATAAACTCCACGGTTGGTGGAAAATTGGAAAGCATGGTGAGTACACTTAGGAATTAATCATGCCTTTTATTGGACTCTTACGGAACAAAAAACAATAATTCCTTTTCTTGTGTCCCAGTTCTGCTGTCAGTTCTGCTGTCAGACACGTAAGAGTCCTCAGTGCCAGCAATAGTTAAAGATGCATTGAAAAAGTGGGCTGACACAGGGTATTTCAACGGGATACTAAAATCACAATAGGAGGAAACGTCTGTCGCAACCAAGAGAACCAAGAGAACCGGGAGGAACCGGGAGAACCAAGAGAACAGCAAAAGAACCAAGAAACCGCGCCCCCCCCCCTTTTTTTTTTGATAACTTCGGAATTTAAAAAAAAAAAAAAGGTGGATACATTCAAACTTTGCTTCTAAACTTCGACCACGTCTGCTGTGTTAGATAAGCCGTCTTTCATTCTCAGTTCGGCAGATACGAAGCCGTCAAAAGAAAGCAGTGCGCGTTCTGCTGAACCTGCATTCCTGTTCAGCTATCTGGAGACCGGGCGTTTGCCCACGGCGCAAGGGCCTATATTGCGAAATACCACCCTATATTAGGGTGCCAATGTTTGTCTAGGCGATGACGACAGATGCAAGGCCGGCGACCTCGAAAATGAGTTGCGACTCTCTTATACATATACTTGTTGCTTGAACGCCCCGCCAGGTTCACTCGACACCGCCGCGTAATGAGTTCGGGAGACGTGCAAGGGTGCCCAAACCAGCGCGTCTGGCTCATTTGGGGAGCCGATATGTTTTTTAATGAAACGTAAGTTCAGCTTCTCCCTCTTTTTTCCCGAAGCGGTCGGTTGCTATGGTAACAAAGAGAGCTCCCCCCTCTACCGGTTCTTTTTATACGCATTATTTGTGCGATAAGATTCGCGTGTTCTGCACCTTTGCGGACAAAGAGATCGAAACTGAAGGATACAAAGGTGCACGGAGTGATGAAGCAAAAAAAAAAGAAAGGGGGGGGGGGGGGAGAGGGGTGCATTCCCTGAGAAAAAAAAAACATGAGGTGTGTTCGGCTATCTAGGTTTTGCAGGGGGGAGACACTGTACCACGCGTCGACATTCCAATTAGCAGAGAAAACGCTCGTGCAATAGCCGAGAAAGAAGCCAAGGCCAGAAACAACGATGCGCCTTTAATCACTGGACCGCCGCGTTTGTGAGATAGTTGGAAGCGCCCCTGACCTGATGCGAGACACTGTAATAGGATGCCTTTTCATCAGTGCTTGGTCCGGTAATTTCTCGCGATCGCAACTGGGAGGCACTGTGGAAAGAAAACCTTCTTTCTAAATTCGCCTAACCAATTTCGAAGTGCTGTTTTCTTTCTGATTTAGTTTTCTTTGTATTGAGTTGTAAGTGTGGGTAATATTCCCTGGTTTTCCTGAGGCGATCCAGTAATGAACAATAGCGGCACTCGTGGAGCGGTATCTGGCTTGAAGGCCCTGCATAAACTTGTAAGCTGCTAAACGCGACATTACAAAAATAAATCCAGTAATTTCAACGGCGGCCGCGTTACGTCATTGCGCTGTCGTGCAAAGTCATGGTCAAATGAAAAGAAGCGAACACAAAAATATGAACCAGACCACGCAAATTTGAAGAATGTATTTCGTGGACATCTTTTAATGGCGCTGTTGTGGTGCGTCTAGAAAGTCTCTTTTCCAAACATTGTTACAGTTATAAAGCCACGTGATAATTGGACTTGCATGGAGCAAAATAGTGCTATTAATGTTTTCTGGTTCATATTTTTGTGTTCGCATTTCCTTTGTCTATGACTGTACGCTCATGTTCCAAAAAATTCTTTTGTAACAATCGCCTCTAGTAGTGTGGTTATTTTGCCTTACATTCCAAGATATGCCATTGAGAAAGCCTTGCGGGTCGATGTGGCTGTTTCGTGCTTTTAATTACTTAAATTGTGAGGAGAAGTTGGTACAGATTGTTTAAGCTACGTCAACGTGCACAATTACTCTAATTACGATGACGCTTCTTTGGTTTACATTTAAATTATTCCAATCAATTCTCCCAAGCATGCCGTCACTTATCGCTGCTTGTGCGGCACTTGACATTTCGTATTCGTTTTTCTGCACTTTCTCTCCTGCCTGTTGAGAAGTTGGCTTTGCCATATTTCGACTGTCTTGCAGCAATGCACGCTTTACAGAAGGCAAAGAAAGCGAACGGCGGGATTCTGAGTCAGAATGCAATTATTGGTTTACAATGGTTATATAAATAAGTGAAGAGAAAAACTGGGCTGCAATACTGTGTGTTCACATTCTGAATTACACAAAAACTGTGAGTTCAAATTTTGAATTAGAGGTAGAAGTCAGACAGCTAACGCAAATTTTAAACAATCCGCAAAACTGGCCTGAACTTGTTGCATATTCTTGTCAAGGAAGGCGGATAAAAACAGCCCCCATTTTTACCATTTGCCGTGAAAGGAGACAGCGGGAAGTTTTTAACGTTGCGGCTTCTCATAGTTACAAAGCTTACAAGCTCGTTTAATTAAGATGTTATCAGGTCTTGCCCAGTAGTAGGAAAAGGCAGCAGTGCTAGATATATCTTCCATTAATTGAAGGAATAGTCAATGGAGCCGCCCTTTAGAAAGCAGGAACAATGAGGCCTCAAGGTACTTCTTCTTAAAGCTGGGTAAAGAAGCTCTTTTAAAAGATGGTTCGATTAAATTCAAATGTGTTCGTTCTTACAGGATGTGTAGAAGGCTGTTATAGGAGACCGAACACCATTCTTATTTATTTAACGCTGTTTGAGCCATTGTGCGTCAAGGAAAGAGCAATTAATACGGAACAGTCCTGTCAAGCCTTATGTAATTACTTTTGACGCGGTAAGTAACAAATAGGATTTAGAGTACCAACAAGAGTGGATGAGATTGATATTTTTATCTTGAAGTTGAGAAGCTATTTTCGACCAAAATAATGGCTGGGCTATAAAGCTGAACAATAAGGAAATATGCGGGAAACATACGAGATTCGACAAATCTGTTTGCCTACAAGGTATATCAATACAAAGCAAGAAAACATAAGCAAGACGATAACAAAGGAAGCGTATTGACGGTGTGACACAATAATAACTGGTAAAATATGTAGTACATTTGAAGAATTTCAGAACACACTAAACTCGCGGCATGCGCACAGAAGGAATAGGGTATCATGACGTTTTTCGTAGAAAAAGACCAATACAATATCATCGGCACGTTTGTTCAATTCTCTGTGAAATCAAAATGTTCGCGACAAATATACATAAAAGGCAGCAAGTAAACAATATTTAAAAATTAATTCATGCTCTTAGTAGTGCGACGAATTTTTACCACCAATCGTCATGTTCTTTCGCGGCCCGGAGATCAGTGAAAGCCATCAGAACGGACGCGTTTAGGGGGAAATACACCGTTAACTCGCCTCGCAAACATGCGCGCTTATTTCGGATTGAAACAATTGTCAATCTCTTCGGCAACAAGAACGTATACCCGCAATGGCATAGGACCTCTCTGTTGACAAAAGTAGCTTGGGTCCTGAGAACGTCAGCTGTGAAAACACAACCTTGGTTCACGTTACCTTGGCAGCCATCTTGGATTTCTACAGGTTTATGCAAACTAGTTACGCGAGCCACTTTTGGCCACCTTAAACATCTCCTGCCAGCGCCGTCGCCTCATACGCAGCAGAAAGCAGTTTTTAATTCTCGTTCGTCGGCATGTACCTGGGGCGGCTCTGCCCATTAAATGATCGACTGAGCGACCGAAAGTACTACGCGCCTAATGAATCTATAAGCCCCGTGTATGCGTCCTGCTTCTGGTGATAAATTCTCGCCACGTGCCGCGTCCACAAAGTTTACGAAATATGCAGCCTGCACGACCCGTGGGCGCATTTAGCGTTAATTGACGTCACTGCCCTTCACCGCCTAGTCGCCGCGCTAACGAAATTTTTCTCACCGCAGCAGCATCGTACTATCTCCCGCCGCTCCCTAATTGCTTCGCCGTAATTTTCTTTAACGCCTACGCGTTGGGAGCGTAAATGACATGCAACGGCTTATGCTGCGTCACGGGGTCTTTGGCGACCGTGAGCGTCGAAGAGTAAAAGCTGCGCTTCCTCCAGTTAGCCTAATTCCCGCGCATGTTTTTACACGAAGTTTCGGAGTGGAGTGTTGAAGAAATGAGAAGCTCGCAGGGAGCAGGGAACGGGTAGAGGTAAGGTACTAGTTTTTTTTTCTTGACAAAGGAGCTATGGGGTGAAATATGGCGCGCTAAACCGATGACCCCAATTTGCCTACCGTGGTACTTGGCGAACCTCTTCGCGGTCGTATATTCTGTTTGTCGACTAGGGTTTGACGTTAGGAGGCACTACATCCCGAACCCCCCAAACTCCGCGTGTCGGACAGAGAGAGGCATTCGGATACTGGAGGACGAGATGACTTCTAGGTTTAACCGGTCGAGTAATGTTGAGTTAGCCCTTGAGTTTAAAAAAAAGTAATTACAGTCAAAAGTAAAACAAAATTACGGACGACGAGATTGGTATCTTGAAGGAATGTCTCCGCGCTGTGTCCCATTAGAAACAGTTGGTGCCTGTGAATTGTTCTTCTCCTACCGAGCAATCATTGACACACACTCAGTGCACGGTGGTCAGAGAGGACGGAACAATTCCCCGAAAATTAATCCCCCTACGTTGCGTAAAGTTTTGCTCCTGACTGCAGTGTACGAAATAGGAAAACTTGAACACGAGAAACTTACTACCGTGTAAACGAAAAAATGAACTGTCCCGCTGAATAAAATTCACACGTTAGGGACTCTGCAAAGCAAGAAAAACCGGGTGCATGTATTTTAATTGCTAACTTTGAAGAAGAATTCTGTAATCATGCCTTCAACCCCGATAATCGACTTCACAGAAGGCAACAAAAGCCCTTCTGCGTTTCATGAAGGACACAAGCATAGATGAAAAACTATAGTACCCACAAAGGGACAAAGTGTGTGCGCGTCCCCGTTCTTATCGCCCCCTTTCCGCCTGCCCTCTCTTTTATCCCCGGAGCCCCCCTCCCCCACTGACGAGTAGCAATCAGGGCTCTAAGTCTGGATAACCTCTCGGCCTTTGCGTTCGCTTTCTTCTTCTTCTTCTTCTTTTTCTTCTTCTTCTTTTTCTTCTTCTTCTTCTTCTTCTTCTTCTTCTTCTTCTTCTTCTTCTTCTTCAACGGCTTGGAGTAAATAAATAAAGACTTTTAACTAGGCTAATAAATTAAACTTTGAATTGTTCACTAGATACAGAGTTTGATGTCGAATTGTCAAGTTTTTGTCCATTTCTTCCAAATTGCGACACTGTTCTCGGAAATAACTGAAGCCGCAACCTTAAGCTTATAGTTTCATCATCCAAGTGTTTGTCAGTCGTTACGAAGAACATTCTCCGTTCGGCTCTCCAGTATTTTCCATGAAGTGCCAGAGCGAATATATGGCTTTGAATGTGACATCTTGCAAGGACGAGCCCCTTGCGCAGATGACGCGTCCTGTTGCATTGCGTGAACACATAGCCAAATCATCAGTCCCTTTTAGAGCGAAGCTGCATATGTCTAGTTCCTCCAGTTCTCGCGCCCGTGTGGAACAAAAATTCGGGGACTTCTGCTCAGTGTAAGGAAATATTCCCGACAATAAAACAAAGGCCTTAGGGTCTCCATATTTTGATACAAGGTATCTTAAAATACCCCTGAAAAAAATGTCTGCCCAGCAATGCATTTGTTGAAGAAAGGAAGAAAGGATGTAGAAGGAAGACAGCAAAATTAACCTGGCTAAAGCCTAATTTGCTACCGTACAGGAGGGAAAATAAAAATGCGCTAAAAATAGAGAGCTAAGAAATTAGAAAAGTTCAGGCAGATAGTATGCAGGCATGCCCTGTGCCAGGGCACTAAATGTTCAAATTCAGTGCCACTCTCACTGCAGTCTTTCAGTCTATTGTCTTGTGTTCCCGTTCGTCGCCCGCAGGAAGCGTATGTGTTCCTTAGCAAACATGTGAGCTGATGACAGCGAAGGCCAGATCATAAAATCTTTTCCTCCGATAATGGCCGCCGAAAGTCCAGGTTGCTTCAGTGCTGACGGCAGCTTCTGTCTTTCAGGCGAGTAGCGTGGGCACTCGCATAAGACGTGGCGTGTGGTGTCCGGCGTGCCGAACGTTCACACTCCTCACGTTCTGTCATTCCTATCAAGTATGAGTAAGCAATTATGAATGCCACCCCCAGCCAGAGACGGGAAAGAAGAGTTGCGTCAGACCTTGGGAGCCTTAGTGGAAGGGAACGTTGCAGGTGTGGGTATAGGGCACAAGCACGTGCACAGGTAAAAAATGAAGCCGCCTTTAAAGGAGATCGGTGTAAACTTGGTCTTTGTAAGATAGCTTTTCCACATTACATGTTGTGCAATTGTTGTTGAACACGTTTATTTCACATTTTTATACCAATCTAAGGCTGCTGTGAAAAAAGAAAAACAACGAAGCGTGGCCAGCTAAGGAGGAAGTGTAGCTACAGCCCCACTATATATATATTCCTCTCAACCACGACCACCCATTTCCCAAGCCGCGCATACTGCTCGCGACGTGCGGCATCTGTCTCTCCCGTGCCATTTTTATGCATGCCATTATGCGATAAACTGCATGCCATTTATATCTGCGATGTTGCTTCATTCTGCCTATGCCCACGCTGTAGCACACCGTGTTTCCAATAACAATAACACCGGGTCTAATCCGTAGGCCTGGGCGTACAAGGGTTGCAATTACAGAGTTGACATAATATGCTGGTCGTTAGCACCGGTCGTCAGTGACGTCTTAAAAATGCAGGCTCGACCCCTTAATTGGGTTCGAAAGCGTTAAACTGCATCTATACCACGCCTCACCTGTTAATTGCGTAATTGCTGACCAACGTGCTGCACACACAAAATAATTTGCCAAAATTGGAATCCAATTTCAGGTGGACTTTCTTGTAGCATTTCAATGCCAGCCCTATACAGATACGCGTCTAGGCAATTATGCGTGCCATCTGACAATACACACCTACCAAAGCAAAACCTAGTTAGCTGATCAGTCATTCGCATTCGCCCTGACCTTACACCCTTTTGCTGCTCTCGTTCTTACAGCGAACCTGTATATGTTTCCACTTCCGCATATAGCGTTCGTGGATAAATCGGTGTAGACCGGAAATTTTTCGCACCCAAGAGCTAGTTTATTGTGTTTCCTTCTTGAAGGGCACTTGGTGCGACGATTTAGACGGTGTTTCTCTCGTACAGCTTCAAGGGCCTTCGGAGGGACATTTTTGTCGGTGTCTTTCACGGCTAAGCACGCGCACATCACTGGTTGCAGTAATACGTGCCCTGGAAGGGGACGGGATACACAGGCAGGGAGGCTTCACGCGCTTACCGTTGACATAGCCGTTCTTTTGGGGGGATATTTTGACATGGACGTCCTACGGCCTGATGCGACCTGACTCCTGTCCACCGGGATCAAGTGGTTTTGATTGGTTTGTTGCACAGGCAGCAGGACTGAAACGGGCCGCCCCATGTTTTCCCTCTAAAATAAAGCTAGAGAGCTTCCATGTTTAGCTAATTAGCTAGGAGATATTCTCAATGGCAAATTACAAACAAACGTGTTTTCTTTCCTGTACTCCTTGCACTGCGTCCAGCTTCGCTGGTCATCGTTCTTCACACAGTGGAAGGGCACTAATTCTTTTACTTCATTCACACAACGAACCATTTCACATTAATCTGATCCCCTTTCCTTATCATCTTCTGGTTCCACATCGTCATTTATGCCATGCACCGAGATAAAAGCGCACCCAAACAGCTTTTTCTATACGTGACCTGTGTTTTCCGTTAGCCCTATCACGTTTGGGAGGCACGAACTTTTTTTGGAGCAATTCCTTCCGCTGATGGATGGAAGCATATTTGAAACGGCTCGAACCTTGTGTACTTCAGTATCCTTAAACATTGTAAAACAAGGAGAATCCAAATATCCGTGTGCGTCTCCGCTTAACGTGGTCTTGGCTAAACGAATTTCTAAAGACTAGAGGCTTAATTGGACTAGGTAAACGACGAAATCTTGGTGTGTACGTCACCCGAAAAATAAAATTTAACAGACGCAAGGGAAATGCGAGCGAAGTCAGTGGTGAGAATTGAATCCTCGTTTTTGCGAAGAGATCATAAGCAGAATACCTATAGGGCGACGCAGAGCAGATGACTGTGTAATAATATCGAGAAAGGCAGCTATTAGTATTAAACGTCATCGTACTGTGGACGCTGGTGCCACCCTGGATGGTACTGAGTGTAGTAGTCGGTATCATTAAATTCGCGGACGCAGTGGTGATCCCGTCTCATAAAAAGAGACGCATGTATCGCACAAAATTGGTCTTTTTAGAAAACCTTGCCATAATTTATGTGTCACAGAGTGAAGCGGTCGTTGTAACGCTATCGCATTGCTGCCGATTACGACAAAAAGCTGAAACTGAATCTGAATTCTTCAATGCTCTAGGAATATATAATGGGCATTCGTATTACGAAATGTGAGTGTTACTTTCCGGGGTGGAAATGACGTTGTTTTTCGACGTCCTTCTCGACAAGGCCTCAAACAGACGGGCGCGTTTTTATATGTGCCTGAATTATATACTGATTTTCTTTGGATTTGCTTATTTTACTGTTTTTTCACGAGCTTTTTGTTATACCATCCTCGACCGTTTATCTAGAACGGTCGTCAGCTTTCTTTTATAGGCGGGTGCAGAAATAAACGTGCGTGCCAAACTTGTGTAGCAGCTATGAAAAACAAATATTTATTGTCGTTGGGCGCACCGAAGCAGCTTTAGCGGGCTTGTTTTCAATTTTGCCTCGACACTAAATCCGAAACGACATATTGCGTTGGCTGAGTGAAACGGGCTACCAATATCGATGCGTAAACATTCTACTGTTTGCCAAGCCAGGAGCAGAGCGTAACGTTTGATCAGATTGACCCCGGGGTGGTTAGGATTTCTGGCACGTTACGGGAAAGAACCTCACCTGATCATCCCGAGAAAGTTCCATTCTCGCCCTGGGGGCGATTGGCTACAGTCAAAGTCAATTATAGACTCATTAACACGGCGCCGAGAGAGCGAGTCCAAACCGGACCAAGTTCTGCATTCCCGAACGCTACGTAGGCACGCACAAAGTCATCATATTCGCACATGTTTCCTTAACACCCGGGATGCATCCACAAATCGAAGGCACCCGAACGAATCGCGCCACTCGAGATTACTGCGCCAACGTAATCGAGTCATTCACACGTGTCTTCCCTTCGCAATCAAAGCGACCCGCAGATTGCTCCGGGACCTGCGTGCCTTCCCCATTCCAAGTGCGTTCGGGCCAGCGCCACCATGATTCCATGTTTTTTGGCCACTTCCCCGAACGAAAATGCCCGCAATGTCCGCTACTCCGCGGCTTTTCGCGCTATTTCTATTTCCTCTCCTGCTGACACGGGAGAGCCTGGGGCGGGGTGGTGGGCAGCGAGGTCTCGATCCGCTGGAATCACCTCGGTAATCTTCCATGAACTCAGCCGTGATTGTTTTTCTCTTTTGGTGCTTTGCGTCGATTAACTCACCTCTCGCTTGCCTTCATTCCAGCCCGCATTACCTGTGTTGTCTGCAGCGTGTACTTATTTCCCCCTTAGTCGGTTTCTTTATTTTTTCCCTCGTTATCCTATGTCCGTTTAGTCTCTCGTTTTTTGTTGTCCTCTTTGTTTTTGTCCTGCGTTCTCCTTCCTGTATTCACGTTAGAATTTTTTTCACCACTCCTTCTTTTCTTTCGCAACCTCTTTCTATTGTTTTTCATTCCTGTCATACGTTTTGCCGAATTATTTGCCTTGGTGAATACTTAGCCGGATTACTTGGTTCAGTTTTTATGCTCTTCTTTTCGGTGTCCATCAGTTTCTTTCGCGCTTTGGTTTGCCGGATGTTTTTTTGTGATGGGGACTCCATTAGGCATGCAGTATACTTGTTCTGTTTTCCCGGAATACGCAATTTCCTTGTAGGAACAGCCTCCCTTCGGCGTCATCCAAGCGTCCCAGTGCACCGCTCATGCATGTGAAGGAGCGCCTGTATTTCGGCAAGATCGATTCAGTCTAGTTCCCCCCACGGCGCTGTCTCGCACTGCACGGAGTTTTGTTGCTACGCGCACTGCCGCTCGTAACGTCCCACGGTCGCATTCAGAGCGCCCGCTACCAGTGAAAACCACGAGGCCTTTTTTTCAGCGACCTTTATCTATTCTCATCTGCATATCATTGCGCCTCATTTGTGTTTGCTGCAGCTGCGTTTCACACCGTGCTCCTGCTTTGCTGAGTCTAATTTTAACTGGTCTACCCCTACCCGACTTTTTTTTGTCGCAAAAACTGTTTTAGGCATGAACTCTCCACACTAATGTTTCTTATAATTTCTACATCGAACTGCTGAATTTCGAAGAATACTTCAAACGCCCAATAACTTTTGCTTTACCTATAAAATAAAAAAGGACAAAAAGAATAGAGCTGTGAAGAACCACATCTCCAAACTAAAAGAAAACATAAATCATAAAGAACACCAGGCATGACGCTCGAGTTAGCCATTCCTTCAACTTCATTTTTTTTTTTTTTTGCGCTGTGATTTTTCATTCCTCACGGGTTGCACCTTACTCGTCGCCATCTTATCTAAGCGCAGTAAAATCACTCGGTTGGGAAAGCACTGGAATCGTGCATGAATTCGTTGTCTTGATCAGAAGTTATACATGTTCCTTCACTTTAGCAACGACTTCGTGCGTATTCCGCTCCTCCAAATCCGTACTCTCATGAACAAACGAAATGCGAACACGAAGGTATCAACCAGAACATGAAAATTGAAGAATACTGTTCGTTGAGGCCCAATGATGGCGAGCTATTGGTCTATTTTGGAAACCCACATTTCCAAATTTTGTTCTTGTTGCTAAGACATGCTTCATTTTAATTTAAACAAAAGTAAATCGCGCTATTTGCGTGTTTTGCTTCATATTTTCGTGTCCGCGTTTCATGTGTTCATGAATGTAAATAGGACATACAACAGGAAACGAGTGGGAGGGTGTGGAGGAATATACCAAAATTTATCGAGTGCGCAAATGTAGACCACTTCCTTCGGTTGCATACCGCCGTATCTCCTGATTTCTTATGCATGAGCGTATGCGCTACCCTCCTCCTCCGTCCCCCCCCCCCCCCCCATTCCCTTTTTTTTATATTCACGTTGTGATTGTGTCTCGAGCCTTTCAATCAAGGGCGGGAGTTATAGAAAAATGAATACGCCGGTGTTTCAAGCCACTGTCATCCGTCGGTGACAGTTAGAAAAGAGCGTTTCTGCGCAACCTCGTTTGACTCTGAAGCTTTGAATCATTGTCATAGAGGGAAAGAATGCCATGCGAGGAAGAAAACACGTTGCTACGCAACACCCAGTTTAGTGGGTGTGCGGCGCTGCAGGCGGAAGTATTCGAAGCGTTTCGACTGCTATCGTGCATTAATAAGAGGGGCTCGCTCGGACGAGCACTGGTGGTGCGGCCACTTTTAAATGCAGAGCATTTCTTAGCCTCGCCTCTTCCTGCGTCGGACGGCGTCCACAGCTCCGCGTCCGCAGCAGGTGCGCGCATGCGTCGTAGTCAGCCCGTTCGCTCGTCACCCCCCGGAACGCTCCGTCGCGGTCTCGGCCACGGCCGGGCTGGAGGAGCGGCGGGCGCGCACTTTCATATGAAAGTGCGTGCTCGCCGCTCCTCCAGTCCGGCCGTGTCTCAGCGTAACAGGTGCGTGATAGCAGCGCGGTGGGGCGTAGAAGAGCGCGCGCTGCTTGCGCATGCGCGCTCTCCCCCCCCCCCCCCCCCCCCCCCCTTCTGTACCGCGCTCCCTCTACTGCGCGCGCTGCAAATATAAAGCCGCTAGCGGTCGCTCGTGCTTGTCACTCCCGTTGCTCCTTCCTTCCTTGGTTGACGCTCGCTCCCACGTTTACTCGTGTCTGCTACTCCAGCATCACGGAAGAAGCGATGGAAGCAACACTGCCTTCAACCAGTACTGAGGCCCCAATGCTCTGCATTTACTCCTGTTCCCCTCGCGGGAAGGCGCGGGAATTTTTTTAAATGCAGAGCATTTCAGTAACTCACGATGTCACCCGCGTTGGCGTCCGTAGTCCGCACGCTCGTAGTCCGCACGCTAGTCCGCACGCTGCGCATGCGCGTCGAGTCGAGGCGATAGCGAACACTCTCTCGCGAAAGGCATTGGATTGGATTCGATCGGATTGGATTGGATTGGATTGGCTTGGCTTGGCTTGGATTAGATTGGATTTGGATTGGATTGGATTGTGTTTTGTCATAGCCGCGGCACGTTGCGTCATAGCCGCGGCAGACGCGCTGGGGCCGGCGCATGTGCAGTACTCTCTCTTCCGCGGTTTCCTCTCCTTCGGGCGCGCTGCGCATATAACCGGTGTGCCGTTATCCGGCGAAGCAACATCCGCGTTTGGCTCAAACACCTAGAGTCCACGCCGCTTTACAAGTACGCCAACGTCGTCGACTGGGACCGGCTTACGCAGTCCCCTCAACGTATATAGGCCTCCTGCGCTGGAGTTTTGGCGACATGCAGCGCCCCTAGCGGCCGACGCCTCTGGGTAGTACAAAAGCAGACGACCCTCGCCGCCCTTCATGTGTTTTCAATTACAAGCCAGAGTGAAAGTTGGTTGTGGCGCTTTGTGGCGTGTTTAAATGACTACATATTGTATGAAATAGCCCTTAAAGTAGCTGCAGAGGCTAAACAAAATAATATCCGATAAAAGAAGCCGATTTGTCGGCTTTCTTTTGAGCGAGCTGTCGCGGTGGTCGCGGCGTGGGACAGTATCGCCAGGTCGGGTGGTTTAACTGTTTGACGACAGTTACAGTTTTTTCTTCTTGCGTGCGGTCGACAAAGGAAAGTTCACGAGTAGCATGAACACGGAACGCTGCTCATCTTACATCCTGAGGTAACTGCAAAAGGTTGCTTCATCGGGAGCATGCAAGCGAACGCAAGAATTGCGCAGCCGACTCAGCTGACACTGCTGGCCTGGCACCGCCTTTGAAACGAGTGGAAATTTTGTTTCGTATTTTCGCAAACTAAATGATTCTTGCGTAACGTTTTACGCCGCACGATTTACGAACGGCAGGGTACATGTATACTAGCGAGTAGGCGGGGCAATTGCGCCAATTAAATAATCAAATTAAGCGCTATTAAAGGACGCAAAACACACACCAAATCACACGCCCGCTGCCTGCAGAGATGTGTACTTCTATAACATCTGTTGGTTTTCTAGTGCAGGGGTCGTCGAATCTGAACGCCGACACGCCAGTTTTGACTTCAAATGGAGTTAGACAGCGAGACAAGAACAGAGAATTGGCGTCCTCCAGTTGAATTGCCCCCCCCCCCCCCCCCCATCTTCACACTTCGCCAGATTATTGTCAAATATTAAATTTTTTCTCTTTGCATTCAAAGCCCCCCCCCCCCTCCTCCTCCTCCTCCTCCTCATCCCTCCCCCCCCCCCCCCATTTGCCGTCCAGCCCTCCACCTTGTCGGCTGCATGGAACTCGGCCGTTGCTGACCCTCATTCTAGGCTATTAAGTGCGAACTGGGAATGCATGCTGCAAGAGCGTAATTAAGTAAAGTGAGAGCAAACAAGGAAAGCGAGCGGCCCGACCACTTTGTTTTACGGCCACTAATTTCGGAATCGCAAAACAGATTTCACGCTTCTGACGGTCGTCACTGAGACACGCAACAAAACGGCAAGCTAACGATGCACCATGTATTCGTAACGGCGACGCAAACGAGCACTGTTTAATGAAAGTGCACGCATAGTGTGCAGGTACGCAAAAGAGCGGCGCACCGCAGCAGGCGAGCCTGCGGTCCGCCGGACTCGCTGGCTTTTTAAAGCGCGATCATCGCCGATTGCGTCACTCTTCTTTTTTGATCGGCTGTTTTTGAGAAGTCTTTGTCACCCAGAGTATTAGTTTAAACTAGAAATTTCACTTAAAATTTCACTTCGTACCACCATCGATCGGTGAACCTGCTAGTAGCAGACGCCGTCACGGTCCCGGGACTTTCGTCGGCGCTGTAAATGTGTTTAGCGCTGCAAAGCTTTTTCCCCTAATGCCAAGTTGATCGCTGAAATAGATCGGACGCGTCGGGGATGAGCTGGGGACCACGTCGCAAAATAATCGGGAGCGTCGAGCTCATTTTGCTTCTGTCAACACGGGATGCTATGGGACCCGCGCAGCTTTGTACTACCCGGAAGTACTGCCCGGAAGCCGCTTGCGCAGCGCCCCCTGGGCAGCGCAGGAGGCCTATAAGCGGCGGAGCGCGCGTTCGGAATTCAGTCAAGGGCGTCTTTGCTTGGCTTTCGCTTGACGTGACGCTTTGCTTGACTCGAGTAGATGCGACGCATTTACTCGAGTTCCCCCCGGGGGAAGATGCGGGCGGCTTTTTTTTTTTTTTTGAAGTTTTTCGCACCTGACCCGAAAGTTCGCCCATACCGCATTTTGACCTTGATATCTCTGTACTTTGGGTGGGCGTTATTTCGGAACTTTACGGTAGTTGTGTTGCCTTTGAAGTGGTCTTTTTTAAAAAAAGAGAAATATTGACGCAGCAAGATGAACAATCACACACAGAATAAATTACTATTTGAATAGACACTGATCGTAAAAATGAGAGAAATCACGCTCACGCAAAACTCGTGTTCCCTTCGTAAACTAGCAACACAAAAAAGTACATTTTGTCGCTGCTTTCGACTGTGGAGCACCAGAGTTCTGCAGTTCAAAGCGCCTCATTTGTTTTTCCCTCCACCCCCGCCTCCCCCTATACACACCGCCAACTCCACGAAATTATCACTGACAGTTTCTTCTCTTTTTCTGTCCCAAAGCGAGTCGCACTATCGATAAAGTAACGCTTGAAAAGCATTCCTGTGGCCGGGTGCGATTCTTTTGGTTCACTTTTCCCCCATATCATTCCAACGCCGTGTCCGGAAATACACATACAAACGCAACAAATCGCGGCACGTACATTGCGCACATAGCAGCAAATTCTGTCGAAAGGACGTTCTTTTTGTGCTGTCCCTGAACATGTAAATGGAGAAATCGAAGACTATCTCTCCAACTGAGTGAGAACAGTGCCATCTGAGCTGTCTGCGTTCTGCCTGGAAATGTCGCCACTCGAGCTCTGACGATATGTCTTGCAGGTTGCGCAACCCCATCTCTAACTTTCCCCGCATATCAGCGTTTTTTCAACGTTACTTCCTGAGTGGAGACAGTTAATACATCCTCACTGCCTTCGTAGCCAGTAGCCATACTTTAAATTTCGGCTTTAAAGTCACAAGGCCATTTCATTTGTTCTGACAGTGTTTTGTAACGAAGATGATGCATGTTAAGGTGGTCGTCGAAGAGGCTGGCTACTAGTTTTTTTTAAAGTGACATGAGAAGTAGAAGCATCCATAGGCATCGAAGCAGTTATTTCACTCCTGTCGAAAAGGACAGCCTTGCACTCTTTTAACCCAAGGGTGTTATGAAGACTTCTGCGCACCCACTTTTTTTATTTCAATGTACTATTTTGTATTGCTCACAAAACAATGTGCCAAATATTGTTGTCAGTATTGTAGCGTGAGCTACACTGGCAGAGGTCGAGCAGTTTCACGTGGATCCTGGAGAGCCATGCTAGGCATGCGCGAGGAGCAGTGACGTCACACGGAGCACAGAACGTTGCTTGCTGCCCGGCGTCTCTCACACACCCCACGCGCCCAGCGTCTTCGCCGACCTCCGTTCCGCACGTGACGGCCCGGTCCCCTTGATGATCATGCGAGGGGTGGCCGGGTGTGGAACCGACGGCTCGTGCGTCGCAGCAACACCGGCGTGCGCCTATGGAACCAGCTGAGCTCTGGGGGATTCGTGACGTGGCGCCAGAGCCCCTTGATAAATATGCATGTGTCACATAATGCGAATACCATGTGTGTGTCCTTGAAGCAGCAGTAAGCATGATAATCAAGCTAATCCTACACAACCAGGAAAGCTAAGAATAACCAGCTGAACCTTAGCTCACGCTACGTATATCCTGACATAGCCGAGCGAAGCCACTGCTAATTTTTTTCAAGTGTAAGTTGACCACCTCCGTTAACAATGTGTCAGATATTGTAGTCAGTATTTTTTCAACTGTAAGTTGACCACCTCCGTTACATTTCCGCGGTAAATGGTACGGTAAGGTTACCGTCGCTCGGATCGACATGTCATGGTCGGTGTCAATGAATAACCCAGATTTTATGGATGGGGCTTGAATACATCTCAAGCTGTTGTAATAGGTTGTATTTTTAGCACTCCGCTAAATTTCCCTAAACCGGTTCCGTATTCCAGCCTTGACAGCTAATCGTGGCGCCCATGTCGTTGAAGTAAAACATGGATGGCAATGCGCAAGTTGAAAACCTCGGCGACACAACTGAGAAAAGAGTGATTATCAGGCATTATAACATCGTAAGGGAAGGTTGAGGCGCCCACGTTGTTTTATTTTGCAAGTGTGGCACGGCAAAAAATTTCGTCCGGCCGTTACGACTCGGTGAACAATCATTTCTAAAGCACTGCAAACGTAGCTTGGCGAAACGAGCTCAATTCCGTTTTCTGGCAAGACGTCGTTAGTCCGATTGGAAGTTTCGCAATGCTTCGTACGCTGTTAAATTTATCGCCTTCGGCATTCAGTGTTTGTCATTACGTCTCCAGAATAGTGAACAATTTGAATTCTTGTTTGCTTGTTTTTTGTTTCATTTTTGCCCTGGCGTTCCTGCGCTTGGTTTAGATCCCGAACCATGCGAGACAAATTGCTGGGTCGCAAAAGAGCTGTGAAAACTTGTGCAAGTAGTTGAAGTTGAAGTTGAAGTTTATGGAACGGTAGGCATACATATAAATGAACAGATAAGCGGAGTACATCAGGAGGTCCCAGAGTAAGAACTGTCGGGGGGACCTCCTAACACATTGTGGATAAGATGATGCATAATATGCAGCAGACAATGGGAGTTATGACAAAGTTCTAAATACAATGTGTAAGCGGCGCTAAGCGGCGCCTAAGTAGGCGGCGATCGGAGGCCTACTGCCGACTGGCTGGCTGCATGTAGGTCACAGGCGCAGAAACGAAAGTACAATTGGAGATCTGTTTTTGAAAAGGAAGGATCACTACAGCGGCGTGGTAGGGGTAACCAAGACCCTGCGTGTTAAAAACGTGTGACAGGGATTACACTACGTCATTGTTTTGCCGAGAACGCCAATGGCTTTCCTTAAATTGGAAAGCTTAGTCTTGGCTGCATTCGAAATTCTCCCGAATGTTCAAAATAAACATCCTCGTTATATATATATATATATATATATATATATATATATATATATATATATATATATATATATATATATATATATATATATATATATATATATATATATAATAAAAATGAGAAAGCAAGCAAATGAAAACGAGAACCCGGAGAGCTTGCAAAAAGAGTGTTCGCGGCAGCTGCAGAAGATTCTTTTATTGATTCTCGCGTCGCCGGCGAAAGCCGTGTGTTTCACTCCCTGCGCGCTCTCCGCTCGCTTCCTTGCTTGCTTTTAGAGCGTCCAGACGCCCGGCTTGGAGCAGCAATGCTAAGCGGCGCCTAAGCGGCCCCCGAGCGAGCCCACCGTGATAAATGCGCCCGGATATCGGGACACCGCCCACGCTGGAACAGAAAAGGCCCACACACACAGAAAAGAGCGGGCATTGTTGTCCGAGTGTCGCCTTCCGCCAGCCGAAATGTACGTGCCGCCAAAATGCCAGATGCTTCTTTTTTTCTTCTTTTCTGCTCTTCTGTGTGTGTCTCTCTCTCTCTGTCCATTTTTTTACTCTGTATTCATCTTCCTTACGCAGACGACCGAAAAGGATAACGATGGGAAACAAGGCCCGTATTCTGTTGCAATAAGGCGCGGGCTGGGCCACCCGTGAAAACGTGGAAGATGCCTGAAAGCTAGGAAGACACGAAGATGTTTGCATGAGATACCGTAGTGAGGTGAAGTCGTGCGGAAAAATAATTAAAGCTGCTACTTTGTGGTTATTGCACAATTTTGGGGACATAAAAGGGTTGCAGAGGACACATATCTCACTTACAAAATAACCAGCTGATATTTACTATTTCTAGACGCGTTTGTGAAAACAAGATAGTCCACTGCTTCCGCGAGCGCGAGTGCACGGATCTGATGACGATCGCGATGGCAATGACAACCTCCTTGTAGAGCGGAGATAGGTTGTACTCCCGTCCTGCTTAAAGTGCGCAGTGGTTTTTCATACGCCCGCGCAAAATATTTTTAGGAATTATTGAGAATAAAACAAGCGCGAACTAATACAAGCCGAAGGAGAGAACTGCACAGGACGATCGCTCCGTCTTATCCTCTCCGCGCGCTTTTTACAATATGCCATCCTGCCAACTTGCCTATCCGTATTTTTGTGTTTACCCTATAGTTTTGTTATCAATGCGTTAGTAACGGCGTTTTGCCTCCACCCTCATTAGTCGCCGAACGCTGCCGTCAGTAAAAAAACATCCGCTAACCCCAGCGTCATTACGCGAAGAAGTGCGACAATCAACGCACGGCTTTCGGGACCATCACGCGAGAGTCCGCTGGGAGTCTGCCTTCCGGCTTATGTTCGGCTCCCGCAGCCTCACAGTAAGCTCTGTCTTGTCTGCAGCTTATCCGACATGATTGTACCAGGAATCTGCCCTTACCCTACCCACCCCACCCTCTTTCTTCCTAACGGCCTAGATGACATTCTTCTATCAATAAAGGCCGTTCATCACCGCTGTATCACCACACTCTATTTGGGATCCCAGTTGGGCTTATTGTATTCAATTTCTCTCTCTCTCTCTCTCTCTCTCTCTCTCTCTCTCTCTCTCTCTCTCTCTCTCTCTCTCTCTCTCTCTCTCTCTCTCTCTCTCTCTCTTGCGCGCGCGCGGACGCGCACGCTCTTGCTCTCTTAAAGTCAATCACGTGCTCGGAAAACAGTATTTCAAGCGCTTTGACTTTACGCCAAACAGATCGCAGTTTTTACACAAGACCCGATGTTATTAACACGACCAAGTGTTATCATAGCATCAGCATGAGTTAAGTAGTGAAGAAGAGATTATTAACTGTCACGAGGTTGCCGTCACCTCGAGGACTCGTGAGGGGGCTTGAAGGCAATTACTGCCAT